>NC_081411.1:549463803-549628803 GCF_030272615.1 Cryptomeria japonica | reverse complement strand
GACCACCATCTTTGTGCACTTACCCACAGACATATACATACACCGGAAGACACTTCACCGACAATGGCAACAATGCATACCAACACCCCCAACCGATAGGGAATAAACTTTTGTTTATTTAATTTAATTGAAATTATCTTTTGTAAAGCTGACAAGACATATTGTAAAAGACTCATATATATGTATGAGATCTTATAGGTCATTTTGTGTAAGATGAGAGTTGTGAATTAGGTATAAGGTGATATAAGTGACAACAAGGTTTTGGTAATAGAATGAGCTTAAACCAGTACTAAACCTGACATAGTTAATGCTGATTTGAAGCAATACATTGTATTGGATTTCATAATCCAGTTTTGTAGTCAGTGTGACTCTTATTTGAGCAGTGAGCTCTAGGCAGTTGGCCTTCCTGCATGTGCAGGCCCCTCATTGTAAGTAATATTTATTCATTGGCTAGTGAGTGAATATTGTGGGGTCACAAATCCCACCAAGGTTTTTCCCACACTGGGTTTCCTCATTAAACATCTTATGTTATGGTGTGTTTTCTATGTTGTCTTTACTATTCCTATTTACTGCATTAATTCTTATTTACCAATACACTGTTTTGGAATACAAAGTTCTTAATAAGCTTAAATATTCTGCTAACCGGTTAGATACTGATTCACCCCCCCCCCCCTCTCAGTATCTTTGGGACTATCATTAATCCTAACAGAAAACCTTAAAGAGGAAAAACCACAGTGGGATTTGTGACCCACAATATCAATCCACTGGCCATATAAAGAGATATTGCAAAATATGGGGGCTTGCACATGCAGGTTGGCTTATAGCCTAGAGCACAATACTCATCACAAAAGAGTCTCACTGACTACAATCACTCTAAATAAGAAACCATAAAATTGAACTCATATAATGCATCTATTATGCCTGATAGAGTTCTGGTTCAAGCTCTGTCTGTTTCGGTTCTGATACCCTAAACCCTCACCGGAATAACCTCTTACATAATCAACATTCTTCACATTATAATTATCTCTCTCTCACTCATATTACATTACATCATCTCTTACATATCAAAAAATTATCTAATCAACTGACCTATATACCCTTACAATCCTTCATTCCTTATGTCGACTTACATAGATAATTACAAAAATGAATATACATGTTGGATCAATTACATATATCCATAAATATCAAAATCAAGTGACTATTGTTGGATCTCCCAAATGATGTCGACCTCCAATACCTATAACCTGATGAAGTCATGTCAACTTGCAATGTCGGTACCCATAGAATTTCTCCTACCAGTGAAGATACCTGCCAGTGTTGGTGTTGGTGAAGTGTCTTCCGGTAAACAACCAAACCAAAATATGAAATCCGGAACATGTTGCCATTGATGACAGCATATTGAAACCAATCAAATGAGTATCAATTGCCAACATTTTTCTCCCACCATGAGTCGATAAGATCAAATGCAAAATGTGCAAGATAATCGAACTGATACAATCACCATGTCTCAGCTCCTCCCCATCAGACAGGTTACAATGGCCCACGATGTCAATTCACACCCATGGAAAAACCGCTAGAGGTGATCCTTAAATGCATGGAGAAACATAACATGGTCATACATCCCGAAACAACACCATTTGTTGAGTCCAAACCTAATCCTAATTGGCATAAATATAATGAGTATTGTGCCTATCATCGTATCCAGGGTCATGATACGTATAAATGTATAAAACTTAAATACCTAGTTCAGGACCTCATTGACCAAGGAAAAATTACCATTGATCCTATGATGGGCAAGTCACCCAATGCCAACCTTGGTACGTACAATTATGCCCTTCCTAAACATTAAGGAGAGGCAAGAATGTCTAATGCTAATCAAAAGTGTACTACTAGTAACATTAATTACAATAATGTACCCTTCAATTATGGTCCTATGATAGGTTACATTTCTTGGGTAGACGATCAAGTTAACATGATTCACATCAAAGGAGTCAATACTCAATGTGAGATAACTACTAGGAGGGCTCATATGTTAGTCCTTGGAGCCCCTGCATCCAATGTCACCCCTGTAGTAGTAGTTCCTACATAGTACAACATCCTCGAGCACTTAGGGAAAACTCTTACATAGATCTCCATCCTCAAACTCCTAAAATCTTCACTTACCCATCAATAGATCCTCATGCGCACCCTACAAGAAGCTCACATTTCGAGTAACATCAACCGCACATAGTTCCAAGCTATGGTAGCCCACTTGTCTTCCATGTACCATTCTAGTTTCACACAATCTAATGACATGGTCCCTAATCCTGATCATATTCACCCCCTAAATATTGAAGCTATTGTTAAACGACATAAGGTGAAGTGAGACTTGATTGATAATGGTTCTTCCCTATATCTTTGTACATTGAGATTTGTCACTCAATTGGGGTACACTATCACAGATATGCACAACCAATGCATTACCATCAAGGCTTATGACAATGTTGAAAGGAGTTTAGTAGGAATGATCAGTCTCCCCATTCAGGTGGGCCCAGTAACACAAAGCACATTGTGCCATGTCGTTGATCTTGATCTGCCATTTAACATACTCCTTGGTTTGTCATGGATCCATGCCATGTAGTACTCCTTGGTTTGTCATGGATCCATGCCATGTAGACCATCCCTTCCACCTATCACTAGTGCCTCAAATTTTCCTTTGAAGGATGTGAAATCACTATAGGTGGTGATGCTCAACCCTTTGAGTATTTCCATGCAATCAAGGCTTCATCTCCATATCCCAACATTGCCCAAACATCAACATTGGAACCCGCCACTCCATTATCCTCTATGTGTTGACCCTGATACCATATTAGCTGTGCAAAGATAAAACTTCTATCTTTTCATCCTTCTCCCAACTCAAGATCAAAAACATTGGTTGTGGTAAATAAGACCTTCAAGGAACCTTCACAGTGGGTGCCCTACCTTTAGATCCACATGGCCCATGGGAAACCTGCTAGGGAATAAAAGAAGAAAGAACTTGTGGTCCGATAGTGTGGCTCCACCACATTCCAAGCTCAAGGAGAGCTTAAACATGAGGTCAAAGAAGGAGATATTAATCAATGGCTCTACAAGGATGTCTCTATAGATAATGACACTTGCCTTAGACAACTCAAGGCAAAATATCTTGTCCCTCACAAGTGGTCTACCCAAAATGAAACTACCAAGGTGGTGGATTAGGCCAACAAGAACAAGGCATAAGAAAAAACATTGATCACACTCCTAATGTGAACCAACAAGGGCTTGGTTTTGGATGTCCCTCCCATGAAGCCTCAAGTTCAGCTGACACTATCAGAAACAATGAAAATGTTTTGATCGATATCAATGACATGCCTGAAGAGGTGGTCAAACAAGTGTATGATGATATAGATATCTCCTCAACATTTGGCACACCCAACCTATTTGATACATCCATTCTCCTAATTGATCTTCCCCTTCACCACCCCAAGCTCATTGATTGGGGCTAAACTATTCCACACCCAGACACATTCCAAGATGATATAGTGCTCCTATAATTTCTAGGGGCAACCGAGTGTGCACCCTATCATCATCTTGAACATAATACAATCTACAAGTTAGACTTCCACACCCAAACACATTCCAAGATGATACAGTGCTCCTACAATTTTTGGGGGCAACCGCATGTGCACCCTATCATCATCTTGAACATAATACAATCTACAAGCTGGACCCTCAAGCTTACTTTGGGGAAGAAGGAATACTTAACCAAAAAAAGTGAAAAAGAAATAAAAAATTGAGTCTTGTGGTGAAAACCTCTCTGAGGCACCCCATGACTCAAAATTAGTAAAAATAAAGAGTGTATCCTTTGGTTAAAACCTCTCTGAGGCACCAGAGGATGAGGATTCTCTTCTTCCCCTTGCTAGTGATTATGTTCCTAAAAGGTTGCCTATCCTTATAGATCAAACCAAAGAGATAAATTTGGGCACAACAAAATCCCCACATATCACTCATGTGGCTGCATCTCTAGCTGAAGATGAGTTTCAAGTGTTTTTTGATATCCTTCACAAATGGCATATCAAATTTGCATGGTCTTATGTAGACATGCCTGGCTTGGATCCAAAATTAGTAGTACATCATCTTGCAGTTGATCCTAATGCAAACCAATTAAGAAAAAGTTGCATAAAATGCATCCTAGAGTTGCCCTCTTGGTCAAGGTAGAATTAGAAAAACTCCTAGATGTCAAGTTCATTCACCCAATTGACTATTTTGAATGGATCTCCAATATGGTATCAGTTTCCAAACCTTATGGGGCAATTAGATGATGTACTAATTTTAGGGATCTCAATAAAGCATGTCTAGAAGATGACTTTGCGCTGCCCAACATCGACATCCTGGTTGATCTGACAACAGGACATGAAATGTTGTCTCTCATGGATGGGTTCTCGGGTTATAATCAGATAAGAATAACATAAGAAGACTAGCATAAAATAGCTTTCACCATGCCATAGGGAGTATTCCACTATCAGGTCATGCCCTTTTATCTCAAGAATTCAGGTGCTACATATCAATGCACCATTATAGTGATATTCCATGACCTTATGCATAGAGTAATGAAAGACTACTTGGATGATATCCTAGTAAAATCAAGGAAAAGAGAAGAACATCCAACTATCATAGAGTTGGTATTTGAGTGTCTAGCCAAATATAAATTGCGGCTTAATCCAAAAAAGTGTGTTTTTGGAGTTACATTAGGTAAACTCATAGGCTTCATAGTTTCCAGATGAGGTATCGAGGTCAAACCCAAAAAGGTTAAAGAAATAATGGAGATGCCTCCTCCCAAAACACTGAGAAACTAGTGTAGTCTATAAGGAAAACTACAATTTGTTAGAATATTTATTGCATAACTAGCCGAGAAATGTCAACCTTTCATGCACTTGCTCAGAAAAGGCATTGAGTTGAAATGGGATGTCCAATGCCAACAAGCCTTCAACAAAATAAAATAAAATTTGGCTCATCCCCCAATTCTAATGACACCTATCCCAGGTCATCCATTACTCTTATACATTTCAATTACTTCAATAGTTGTGGGGGATCTTTTTGCCCAACATGATGATCAAGGTAAAGAGAGATCAATATATTACATCAGCCAGACTCTGGTCAGTTCTGAGATTAATTACTCTCTAATGGAAAAATCATGCTTAGCTATCATCTTTTGTTCTCAAAATTGTGACACTACATGCTAAGTCATATAGTAAAGCTCATCTATAAAATTGATCCTCTCAAGTACCTGCTTTCCAAGACTACCCTAATAGGATGCATGGCCAAGTGGGTTATGTTTCTCAGTGAATTTGACATCCAATATGTCGATTGAAAGGCAATCAAAGGGTAGGTTATCATTGATCAGTTAGCAAAGATACCATTTCTCGATGTTCATCCATTAGTTATAGATTTTCTTGATGACTATGTGTAATATGTTGCACAACAACCCCCCTAGAAACTTTACTTTGACAATTCCTATACACAAAGAGGAGCAAGGGTAGGATTTCTATTTGTCACTCCCCAAGGTGACCTTATCCCCAGATCATTCAAGTTGTCCTTCCCCTGTATAAACAATATAATTGAGTATGAAGGATTAATCACGGGTCTGAAGACAACTATTCAGTGGAATATACCAGATCTTCTAGTTTACGAAGAATCATAGCTTGTCATCTGTCAAGCTAATGATGAACACCAAACTAAAGATGATAAGATCATGCCATAAAAATAGATGGTCGATGACCTAAAGCATAATTTTTAGACTACCATATTTGACCAAATCCCTTGAGCTTAGAATAAAGAAACAAATACAATGGTCACCATCGGATCTCTCCTGGATATTGGCTCATATAGTCCCAGCTATGAATTCATAGTTGAACAACTTCTATAACCAGCCTTTGAGACATTGCACACAAAAAATGGTGTGCAACATCATTGGACCCCAATCACCCTGGTACCATGACATCCATGGCTATCTTAAAGACAATACCCTCCCTCAGAACATATCCCGTAATAACCACCAAAATCTTATCCGCCATAGTGCTCAATTCTCCCTTATAAGAGACAATAAATATCATCGCGGCTACCATGAAATCCTTTATCGATGTTTAGATTTGAATGAAGCTAATTTTGCAATGAAAGAAGTGCATGTTGGTACTTGTGGTGCTCATATGAGTGGATATGTTCTCGCCAAACAACTCTTGAAAGTGGGATATTGCTGACCTACCATGGAACATGACTATTGTGAATTCATCAAGAAATGTGTGCCTTGTTAGAGATAGAGATTTGATCCATGTTCCAACACAGGATTTGCAACCACGCAGGACACACCACTGGTACTGGAGGGAGCAGCAACGATGCCAAATGTTTACCCTCTCGGGTGAATAACTTAAAGCATACAACACGTAATGCAGAATAATAATGCCATAGATATCAGATAAGTATATGTGATATTATTCCATTCATAATTGTTCCCCCCTTACAAGTTACTTCAAAAGTATATAAAGATACCGAGGGGGTGCGAGCGCCAACCGTCGCATCGCAACTACCACCTCGTGGTTGCCAACTAACCAAGACAATTACAAATTAATTAACTTTTTTTATTTCTATGTACAATATTGCCGCCAACATCATCCCCCCCAAAAGAAAAGAAGTTGTCTCTGGATGACTTAATACAAAATAGAGATGACATTAAACAGAATTGTTGATGCCAATCAAGCTTGGAACTTATACACTTGCTGCGTCCTCGCTTAAAAAACCTTTTCTGCTACCATCCTATGCTCAAGTGCAGATTTCACCATTAGTGATTCCTTTGACATCACAATCCTCTTGTGCCTAAACCAAACTTGTCTGCAAAACATGCTTTTTAGTCTCAGCCTCCACCAATTGCTACTCAAATGAGACTGTCTTCCCTAGCCAATTTGTCCTCGATAGCCACCCATGCTGCCCTCTCGACATCCAACTTCTGGGTACGCTGAGCTACGTCTCATGCTAGTACTGCCTCCAACCTGGTGGTCAGCTCCTCCTGAGCCCTCTCTACATCCACCAAGGCAACCTCACGTCTAGCCAAGACATACTCCAAGTTCCTCAAAGCGTACCATTCCTGCCTAGAGGTAGCCACAACCCACTGGCACAAAGGCTAGGAGACACCTCAAATCCTCCATCACACTCCCCAAAGGCTAATAACTGAACTGAATAACTCCTTGGTGTCATACAACTACGTGGACCTGGAATGCCTTCTCTCAAACTCTGTTTGTTCCCAACTCCAAATCCGTCTCCCTCTATGACTTATGGCTTCCCCACTAATGCTTAGCTACAGGCTTCTTTCTCATAGTATGGACAACCACAACACTTCCCGTGACATCTCTAATGCCCTTCGCCCAACTCCAACAAGTGTACTGTAGCTCAAAAATAAACTGGGGTCTGGGGGCAGTGCCCCCAGTGGGGTCTGGGGCAGTGCACCTGCGGGGTCAAGGGGTAGCACCAATTTACTACCTTCAGAACCACATGAAAGTCCATGGTGCGCATCATTTCTATGATATTTTATGATGTCAAAACCCTTCTTCTACACCCTAATATTTTTAGCGTCCTGGCTTCAGATGTCATCAAATGATTTTTCAATTTGGTCATCGTCGTTTTTTTTTTTTTTTTTTCCTATAATGTCCCTGATGGCACCCCAGCCATACAACCTCCCCATACGGTCAACAACAACACTGGCACCTCCAATCGTATGGCCACCTTCCCATGTGGTCAACACCCCTCCACCGTACGGTTGTGTTTGTTTGTGCGGGGGCTACGTTTA
This sequence comes from Cryptomeria japonica, assembly GCF_030272615.1. Taxonomy (NCBI): domain Eukaryota; kingdom Viridiplantae; phylum Streptophyta; class Pinopsida; order Cupressales; family Cupressaceae; genus Cryptomeria; species Cryptomeria japonica. The sequence goes on along the minus strand of NC_081411.1, from coordinate 549,620,966 downwards.
TGTCTCTGTGCTCTGTGCCTTTATTCCTTGCGGCAGTGGTGGTTTCCACCATATGGTGGTCCCACTGTTGGTGTTGCCACCGCACGGTGGTGCTACCGTATGATAGTTCCACCACCAGTGTTGCCATCGCACGGTGGTGCTACCATATGACGGTTCCACCGCTAGTGTTGCCACTGCATGGTGGTTCCACCATCGGTGTTGCCACCGCACAGTGGTGCTACCGTATGGTGGTTCCACCATCAGTGGTCCCATCGTCAGTGTTGCCACTACACGGTGGTTCCACCGCTGGTGTTGCTACCCCATGATGGTGCTACCGTATGGTGGTTCCATCGTGGCTTTCTTCTCTTTTTTTTTTCTTTTTTTAAATTTTTTTTTTTTTCAAGTCGTACGGTCAACTGCCGTATGGACCTGTACGGCTGTAATTTTTTTTTCAATTTCCTAATTTAGTTGTCTAAAGAGTCTTCAGCTCGGGTCCCCTGTCTCTGGGATCGCCCTTCATCCTCTCAGTTTTCCTTGCCCAAGAGTCTCCTGCGTTGGTCCCGTGCCTCTCAAGTCATCTGCCTGGCCTCCCGAGTCCCCTTCCATCCTCTCGGGTCCCCCTTCGGCCTCTTGGGTGTCCTTTCAGCCTCTCGGGTCCCCTGCGTGCTTCGCGTGGTAGGGTTTCAATTTGGACCCATTGGTGGCAAGTCTATTTTCAATGGCCATCTGAAGACCTAGAACCACAAATTATATGACAACCATGGTCTCCTTCCCGTACATAAGAAGAAGAAGAATAATAAAGATTTTGAAGATTGCAGCCTTCCACATAGGGTTCCAATCGTTGCCAATAATCTTAGGATTATCTACGTCACCAAGGTTTGGGATGTCTCCCTTCCAATATTCTATGTATTTTGGTAGGTACACCTCCTCTATTACTTGCTCTAGTTCCTCTACTTCGAGCCTGTAACTCTGGAACATTTCATAATCCTCTATCTACCAATGGAAGAGCCCATTCAATGATCATGTCTCATCCCCGTAGCACTCTCCTAGTTTGAGAATCCCTTCATCATTGGGCTCCCTACAGCCCCATCCTTTGTCCCTCGGGTCGCCTTTTCCTTCATCCTTTGATTCTGAAGATGATGCCAGTTCCTTGTCAACAACCTAGGTCCTTAGATCAATGGTGTACTTCCGCCCCCCTTTCTCCATAGAAAGGGTGTTCTTTTTCTAGTCGTGGTTCACCTTTGTTGTAACCAGTCACCCTCTGCCTAAGATGGCATCGTACCCCTTCTTCTTGAGTGGGATTACCACAAAATCTAGTATGAAAGGTTGCATGCCGATGGTGACCGGCTGGGCCATCAGGGTGCCAAGTGGCCTGATGTCATGCTGGTCTACACCTACCAAGTTGAACGTGGGTGGCCATAGTGTTGGCTTCCCCAACTTCTTCCATGTATTCTCTGGTAGTACATTCACCCCCAAACCTCCGTCCATGATGGTGTCTTTGAGGATAGCCCCAATAATTCCCATCTCTACTACAACAGGATGTTGACCACTATTTAAGGCCAACAACATTGGGTCAGTTGAGGGGCTGACCGAAACTTCCACCCATGTGGCATGCAAAGGTGCCTACGCAATGGTTTGTATGGAACTAAAAATGGTGGTTCTTAACTGTGGCATTGTTTCTAGAAGGTCCTTTACCCTTATAGGTACTTCCATCTACAGTACTTGCCCAATGATGATATTTTCCACTTCCGTACGGGATGATGTACTCGCCACCTCGTTGTCCCATCATTTGGCCATCATCTCACGTTCAATATTGGCCTTTTCCTCTCGTAATCTCTCCTTCTTCGTACTGGGGTCGGGATAAGTGGCTTTTTTCATCTGGGTGCGGGTGATCACTAGTACTTCTTTCTCACCAGTCTTCTCAGCCTTCTCAATGTTGAGGAGATTAACCCCTGCCTGTGGGCAATTTGTGTCCTCATGGTTGCCTGGCCCACACCATCAATAGAGGTGTTGAGGGGTGGCTTCCTTCATGCAATCACAGGCGAAGTGCCCCCACTGATTATAGGACCTACATTGGATAATTGGTCGGCCCTTGGTGTCATACTGGATACGGCTTTCGTTATTGTTATTGTTGCTATTCCTTTCGTCGTTGCATCTATTGTCTAGGTAACCTCCAGATGATGCTGTTATGTTGGTTTGCTGGGCCGTACCTGCTGGTGCGGATGTTGTGGCCTGCTCCGTGAACAACACTTGGCTCATTTGTGTACTTTAGGTTTTCATGTTGTATGGGCCTTCCTTGGTGGAGTGTCCCATCACTTGGCAAATCTCGCAGAATGTCTTCTTCGGGCAAGTACCCTTTGTGTGCCCCTCCTCTTTGCACTCAGTGCACCATATGTTCCCTTCGGTCCAACCGGTGCTTCTCATTGTTTTGAATTCCCTCTTCATTCGCTCCATGTCTTTCTGGAGTTCTTGCACTCATTTGCCAGCCTCGTTGTCGCTATTGCTTTCCTGTGACAAGTCATCCTCCTTGGATGAGCTATCCTTCTTCTTCTTTTTCTTTGATGTCTTGGTCTCGCTCTCGAGATCCATCGCTCTATTGTATGCGTCTTTGTACGATGTAGGTGGAAAAATTTTCATCTTCTTTCAGAGGGAATGCTTTAGTCCCTCCATGAACCATCACTTTTTCAACCCATTTGCTAGTTGACTCTCTATTTTTCCCAATAGTTCCTTCAACTGCCGACTATAGGCTCGGACAGTCTCGTTCTTGTTCTGTTTCATTCCATAGATCTCGATGACTATTTCATTGTCATCTCTTAAGAGGCGAAACTCTATCCCAAACTCCTTCTTCAGGTCGGGCCATGTGCCAACTTTGGCCTTATCCATGTCTAAGTACTAGTCTATGGCCACTCCCCTTAAAGTTGCTGGGAACTGTGTTACCCATTCATTTTGGTTAGTAACACCGTTCGCTGACCATATGGTTTCACACATTCGACAATGGCGGATGAGATCTTCCTTCCTGTCACCATTGAACTTTGGTAGTTTCTGTTTACTCCTCATCGATGGGGGTCATCTTCTTGGAGGTGGCTATGGCTGTGTCTATGCCCCTGCGCCGCTCCCTTCGGTCCCTCCGGTGCCAGTGGTGTGTCCTGCGTGGTGTTAGGGTTTCAAGAAGATCTGAAGCAAATATGAACTAACAATTATGTGCAGATTTAAATACAAAAGATAAAGGAATAAAATAGGGCACAGATAACACAGAGATTTAATGTGGTTCACCCAGAATGGGTTACGTCCACCATACACAGCCGTCCAATCTTTCTTATTATCCAGCAAAAATAGTACATCAACATTACAATGCCTTAAGCATCCCAACCACTTATAACATGTGTTTTTAGGGCAACAAACAAAGTTGGCCTTTTTAGGGTTTTATTACAATGTCAATTTTCATCAATAAAAAAAATGGCAAAAACAATTAGTTGCCACATTTCAACACGTGGGTGACTGGAGGTATGGTGTTTTGCGTCACAAATGTTTACCCTCTCAGGTGAAAAAGGCTATGGTGTTGTAAAGCATACAACACCATGGCCTTTTTCTATGTGGGGCCTCGACCTTGTTGGTAAGATCTATCCTCCTTCCTCAGATGGACACAAGTTTATCATTACCACAACAAAATATTTCACCGAGTGGGTGGAAGCCATTCTCCCCACCCTCACTACAGGTGTCCAAGTATCAAAGTTTATCCTATACCACATCATTTGCCATTATGGAATCCCCTCAACCATCAATACTCACAATGGAACCCTATTCAAGAATCAACATATGCATGATCTTTGTTCCACATTTCATATTCAACATTGTTGGTCTACCCCATACTACCCCCAAGGAAATGGCCAAGTAGAGGCAACTAATAAAACCTTGCTTCATATCCTAAAGAAAGTTGTCAATGAAATTGGTCATGATTGGTATCTCCATCTTAATTTTTCCTTATGGGCCTATTGCACCAGCATCCATACCCCCACTAGAGCAACCCCATATTCCCTTGCCTATGGTGTAGAAGTGGTCTTACCAATTGAGGTAGAATTGCCATCACTCTACATATCATTGAAAGAGTTTGTTTCTAATGAAGACTACAGAGCGACGAGACTAGCTCAACTAGATATTCTTGATGAACAACATCAAAAAGCCTATGACCATCTACAAATATATTAGATTCGCCTTAAGAGGCAATATCAAAAGAGGGTTCATCTTTGTGAGTTTGAATTAGGTGATCTTGTCCTCCAAGAAAATTTTAGAAATCAACAAGATCGAGAAAAGAAAGGAAAATTTGAAGCCAACTAGCTTGGTCCATATGTGGTCACAACAAAGTATGGTTCAAGGACATATAATTTATCAACGCTAGAAGGGGAACCTCTCAATGATCCCCTCAATATCTTGCACCTGAAGAAATTCTATGCATAATCTGTGGTAGTGTGCCTCATGTTTCAAAAATAAAAAAATACCAAAGGAAAAAACACACAAAGCAAAAATAGTAAAGAAATAAAGTTGTCCAATAGTGAAAACTTGGCAAACAAGTGCCTTGGACATGTATACATGGTGAAAACCTAGAAATATGTGCCATGTGTAGAAAGGGGAGTCTCGTTGTCCTTTAGCCCTTGCTATCACTGTCCCTGGTGCAGTATTTATTTCTACCCACCACCATCCACCATCCCTTACCATCCTCTTTTCCACCTCCTTTTAGTGCGGTATCCCATGATACACACCTTTCCCTTTTCATCTCCATCACATCCACCTCTTTTCCCCACGTAGTATCCCATAGTACCCACATTTTCCTCACCTTCCTCTTAGCTTGTATATAGTCCTTGTAAATAACCCCTTGCGTTGCCTCCTCTGTGCATAGTGTCTTGCCTTGTATAGTCCTTTCGATTCTTTTCAATCTCCCGTGTCCCTTGTATATAGGTGGCATTGTACATAGTTTCGCATGTTGGTTCAGGCCTCCAAGATCATATCCTATTAGCTGGTTCTTCAACAATCATCTTTGAGCATCTTTGTCATCATGATTGTATCAGATCCCTTTTGTTGTCCCATCAACAATATTTTATCTTGGTGTTGTTTTGAAATATATCATTCTCACATCAACAACACCCATCATCAGTCTATGCAGGATGTATCCTTCCTCAAGTCAGACATCATCAAATCCTCATCCAATCAGTTATCCTTTTGAAAAAAGATATTTGAGGCCCTTGTGTTAGCTTTGATTATTTTTTATCTTTGTTTATCTTTTTAAGCTCCCCAGGTCTTGTTTCCTCTTGGTCACCATGATCTTTTAAAAATCATGGTACACTTAAAATAAAAAGGCTCGCGATGTGATATTGTTTCTTTTTGCTTGGTGTGTCTTTTGGATGTTTTCCTTGTTGTACCCTCATGAGGTCTCTATTATCTCATGTTACATTGGGGCATATCTTATCCTTGGGGTTATTCTAGCGTTGTTGCCTGTAGGGTCTCTGTAACTTTGTGTGATGCTATATTATCCTATGTGTCTATTCATTTGTGTCAGTCCATGCATTGGCTATGAAATTCCACCCTGGTTCCTCATACCTTAGTGACTCACATACACTACTAAATCAAAATAAGTGCTACATGATGTCTCATTTTCTAGGTGCTCACACTCCATGATGTTTGCATCTCTATATCCACTGTATTTGTATTTTCTCCTTTTCCCATTTGCTTCTTGCTCTCCATTATCATTCGCCTAGGTAATGTTTCTTTTGAGATTCCCCCGGTCCCTTTTTCCTCGTGCACCCTCTTGAGGGGACATCCCTAGCCATTCCTTCATCTACCTAGGGTATTTTATCGCTCCATTTTTTTTCTTCCCTCGTAAGTGTCCTATTGTCTTCGCACTGACACTATTCTAGTGCCACCACGAAGAGAGGCAAGATGTAGACACTCAAATTTAGCTGATTAATTTAATCAGATCAAATCTCCTAAGTCTCTTGTATTAGTTGAATAATCCATGTTATTCAATTAAAACCAAGTATCCCTTTTGGCTAAATTAATTAAATGAATCTAGACCCCATTAGCCAATTAATTAATTAATTATCTTAATTAATTAACCCACCCCTTTCTTCCAATCCTTTGAATTAATTAATTACCCCCTTTCCAATCCCTTGAATTAATTAATCAAATTTATTAATTCCCCTTTTCCAATCCTTGAATTAATTAATCAAATTAACTCCCCATTTCTAATCCCTTGAATTAATCAATCTAATTAATTAATTCTCCACTTTCCAATCCCTCAAATTAATTAATCTAATTAATTAATTCCCCCTTTCCAATTCTTTGAATTGATTAATCTAATTAATTAATCCCCATATTCCTCCCACTTATTTGAATTAATTAAATTAAAATACTCCCTTTAGATCACATGTCTCCTTACTTTTAACTACCTAACTAACCCTCCTCTAACCTAACCTCCAATCTAACCTTTGGGTTCTAACCAACCTTATCCTAACCTCCCCTCACATGTTTGTGCACATAGATATTCCCTAATTTCCTAATAGTGTGGAATCTCATTCCACTTGTCATTCCTGGGATTGCCACTTGTCCTCTTTGAGGACAAGTGTGGAATCTTATTCCACTTGTCATTCCTAGGATTGCCACTTATTCTACTTGTCATTCCTGGGATTGCCGCTTTTCCTCATTGAGGAAAAGTGTTGCATTTTCCTAATCCCCTCCTTTCCTTCCACTCCTATTCAATCCACCATTTTTTTCAGGCAAATGACTCCATCTTCATACATTCACATTGTCATAATGCATAATCGTATCCTCCACTAGCATATCCATATTGTCATAATGTCCAATTTTATCCCCACATCTTACCATCAATTCCTTACATTTTAAATCTAATTAGCATAATCACATCATGGAGCAATCAAGCACAATCTATGTCATGAGCACACATCTAAACATGGGATAATCAAATCAAGAAGCTGAATAGAGTTTTGCACATTATTGGTTTTTGTGTCATTTATACTTTATTCATTTCTATCTAACATCCTAATCTTGATATTTTGGAGCTAATTGTGTTTTCTTGGTTGCGATTGTGGGTATTTCAATCTTCTACATTCAATAATGATTTTCCCTCACACACCTCCACCTGCCCCTTATTTAGCAAATCAATCACAATCTGTGATTTAGATACATAGATAATATTTCTCCAACCAAGAGCGGACCCCTTCTCCAAAGAAAAAAGAATAGCATAGGTTTCCATAAGATTATAAGTGTGCCACCCTTTATACACATAAAACAAGAATTGGACCACTCTAGAGAAATCTCTGCCAACCCCACTAATCCCAACATGTTCAGGATTACCTTTAGAAGAACCATCAGTATTTACCTTAAGCACCCCTAGCTTGGGGATGACCAACATCCATCATGTTGAACCTTTCTATTAGACTTGTTAGCCAAATTGACCCTAGGGGACCTTAAACACCAATCCTCCACTCCCAGCCTTTGAAAAAAAACACCACTTGAGTTCACCTGGGCATACAAATCACCATTAGCAAGCAAGGTCTCCTGTAAGGTACTAATAATTCTCATCCATAATTATTGACTCAACATCCTTTTGCTATGAAAGATTATCCTATTTCATTCTAACCATAATTTCCATAGAATAAATGTAGGGCCAATCTCCAATAAGTGTGCAACACCAAATACTTGGCAAGAGAGCCCCTACAAAATTTCTAGAAAATAAATGAAGAAGCATGAAAATAAACCAACCCCCAGAACCCCCACCAACAGTGCGAAACTTCTTTAGCATAGGGGCACTGAAAGAAAATATGAGAAGAACATTCCTCACTTCCATTACATAAGAAATAGATAGATAGCCCCTGGAAACCCCTATTCCTCAAATTATCCTAGGTGAGGCATTTATTCTGAACAACCAACCACATGAATAAGTTACATTTTGGCTAATACCCAGACATTACAGAGAATTTACCTTTAGGATTAAGGGTCCAAACCATAATATCACTCATCTCTAAGGAATTACACTCTTTTATAGCCATAATCTTTCCAAGCTCTTTGTGGTCCTTCTCAAAGCCCCTAGGGGGGCATTCATGTGGAGCCTTCCACCTAAAAACTTTATCTTGACCCACAAACCTAAAAGTTTTAAAATCCTCCACCTTGTTCCACCCAACCTCCTGAAAAAATGGACCATAAATTTCAAAGATGAGGGAAAAAAGAAATAATGGGAGGAAAACCATCCCAAGAGTCCAACCAAAACAAAGCCTCATAGCCCATATTGCAAATCCAGAAAAGACCCTGCTTGATCAATTTAGCACATCTTTTGAGAGTACTCTAGATCATATAACCTCTCCCCTCAAGGCTACACCAAGGAATATCCTTGCTCTCAACACCTTCTAAATACTTCAAGGATAATATTCTTGCCCAATCTTGATCTTGATGACAACACCACCTCCAATAAAGTTTAGCTGTCAAGGCCCGCCCATTCAGTTTTGTCTGACGAAGACCAAGCCCACCAATCTGCCTTGGCCTACAAACCAAATCCCACTTAACCAAGCTCCATTTATTGGAAGATAAATTGCCTGCCCGTAAAAAATGGTGAGAAAGGGCATCAAACTCATGAGTGAAGCTTGAGGGGGGGCCTTGAGAGAAACCTCTATTCAAAGGAAGAGCTTGAATGACCGACTTCAAGAGAATCACCCTTCCAACAGATGAAAGCCACCTATAGGTCTAGTGAGTAACTTTCTTATGAAAATTCTCAAGAATGTCTTGTCAAAAATTGCTAGACAAAGGGCCAATAGCAATAGGAATCCCAAGGTACATTAGAGGAAGGGTCCCAATCTAGAATCTAAGAATCTGAGCAATCCTATTCTGAATAGGTTGAGGAGTGTTGAAGAAGAAAATAGAAGTCTTATTCTCATTAATCCTTTTCCTAGAGGTAACTAAGTAAATATATAAAAAAATCCTAAAATTGGTAGCTTTAGTAACTTTAGCTAACCCCATCAAAGCAGTATCATCCACAAACTACAAATGCAAGTGAGGAGAAATAATGCCTCCCCAATTCCAATCCTAAATCAAGCCTTTCCTAAACCAAGATTTTATAAATCTCCCCAAATTTTCAACCATTATAACACATAAATATGGAGATAAAGGGTCCCCTAATGAAGCCCTTAATAGGAATTGAATTTTTTTTGAGGGTTCATTGTTAACATGGACCAAGTAAGAGGGAGAAGTAACACAACTCAAAACCCACAAAATCCATTCAGTACTAAACTCAAAGGAACTCAAGACCATGTGTAGAAATGACCATTTGACATGGCCATAAGCCTTATCCATGCCCAACTTAATAAACATAGCCTTCTCTTTGGATGGATCCATAGAATGAATAACCTCTGTAGCCACCAGAATCCCATCTAGGATCTTCCTTCTCATAATAAAACCCCCTGCTCCTCTAAAACTAATGAACACAACCATGGATCCAACTTTTCAGCAATCAACTTTGTTATAATCTTGTAGACCAAATTGCACAATACTATAGGCTGAAATAGATCCAAAGAATCAATTCCTTCCATTTTTAAAATAAGAGCCAAGAAAATAGAATTCATATCTTTTAGCATTTATTTATTTATTTGAGATTCCAAAACCACCTCCAAGAGATCCAACTTGACAATCTCCCAAAATTCTTGATAAAAATTAATCAGAAAACCATCAAGGCCTAGAGCTTTCCCTTTCTTCATCTAGAACTCAATCCCTTCCAACTCTTCAAGAGTAATAGATTTATTAAGAGAGGCATTCATTTCATTAGTTACCATAGAGGGAATAGAATTCAAAATGAGATTCTCGTCCTCTGGGGCCAAAGGAGTATCCTCTGTAAAATTCCTAGAAAGTATTGAGTGACCTCCATAGATATCAACTGAGTAAAGGAAAGTTGATTCACATAAAAATATTCGAGAGAAGAAATTGAGTTACCTTGCCTCCTATCCTTCACAGAATTATGAAAAAAGGTTGTGTTTCTATCCCCAACCCACAACTAGTCAATATGGGATTTTTGCTTCTAGAAGACCTCCTCCCTTAGTTCCCATTCTTCAAAGTCTTTGACAACAATTGCTTCTAATCTAAACAAATCCTCAGGTAAACCCCACTCTCTAATATGGCTAGTAATATCATTTAAATGAGACAAAGATGCTTCCTTGGCCCTAAAGAAATTACTAAAGGAATGCCTATTCCACTTCTTCAGCCTGTACTTGACATACTGGAGATGCTTAGAAAAAGAATACAGTGCAGTCCCAAACACAGACATCCCTAAGGATCACCATTCAACAACCATCTCATGAAAATAAGAGTCATGGAGCTACATGAGTTGAAATTTGAATGATGGATTTTTGGAGGTCCCAAAGAGAGAAACAAAAAGTTTGATTGGCCAATGATTTGAACCTCGCCAATCCAAAACCTAAGAGCTAGTTTTCCAACTATCTGCAATCCAAAAATTAGACACCAAAAACCTATCTAGACTTTTCAAAATAGCATCAAATCCCCACCTCCCATTATTCCAATTAAAAACTCCATTAGAGGGTCTTATGTCCACGAGATGCAGAAATTCAACATTTTCCTTGAACAACATAGAAGACCGATCAAGTCTGGAAATGCCTCCCTTTTTCTTAGCCATGCTTAAAACAACATTAAAAGTCCCTAGCTAGAATCCAAGGAAGATAAGGATCATGGGATTTAACCATCTTAATATGGGACTAGAGAAAAGACTTCCCTTGAAGATCAGTAGTATCATACACATTAGTAAGAAGAATAACCTCACCTAATTCCAAACTTGAGGCCAAAAAGACAAAAAGGATCTGCTAGAAATCCACCAAACAGGAGAAACTTTTATCATCCCAAAGACAATCTATGCCTCTAGAATTTCCCTTAGCCCCAATACACGATCACTGACTTCTAGCCCAAATCCTAGAAGCCAAACTCATCATTCCCTCAATAGACAACTTAGTCTCTTGGATGAAAATAATATTTGGAGAATGAGCACAAATCAAATCTTGAATAGCCTTTTGACTAGGGATGCTATTCATACCACTAACATTCCATGAAAGAACAATCATTTTTGAGATGGGTTAAAATGGGAATATGGTTTTCATAGAACCATATTTGAGTAAAGTCTCCCCAATTAACTTCACTTTTTCTTGGTCTTTGTTTCTACCCAGCTTAGGTGCCTTCTCTAGAATACTCTTTTTGAGAGCCTTTTGTTGAATCCCTAGAGGCAAAGCACTAACCTACCTTTTCCTTCATTTTGTGGATCTTGTAAAGGCTTACCCTCTACACTGGGTATCTTTGGAATGGGTATTATCTCCATATCACCACTTTCTTCTACTTCAACCGAAGTCACAAGAGGAGCATCCATAGCCATCTGAGTATCCATGCACCCCTTTTGGAAATAACTGAGAGGGTCACAAATTTGATTTTCAAGTGGCTACCCCAAAATATAAGGTTCTTACCCTATAGGCAACCTAGTAAGTGCTTCATCGAATCAATCCATCTCTTGTTAAACATCAAACCTATTAAAAAGTTCATCATTTTGCCTCTCCTTCCAGGATCGCTTCTATCCTCTTCCTTTATTTTTGGCCTTGACCTAAGTAAACCCTCATCTTCTTCCATAAGGTCTTTCCCTTTTACTTTCTAAGAAGAATTATTAGTGTTACCTATTTTCATCACAACTCAAAATAGGTAGAGCTGAATTGCATTCATTCATATTGGAAAGGGTACACAAATGTTCTACTGAACATCACTAATCTAGATTTGATTATAGTTGTCATTTTCAGTTTTTGTGCAAATACATAAAACAAAAGAATAGTCTACATTTTTTGCATAAATTCTGTATTTGTATTCATAATGTAAAAATCAGAGTCCCACACAATCCATGGGATTAGCCTCATTTGATTCATGATACATGAAACAAGTAAAGAATACATTTGATAAATGTAAATGGTATAGCTAACTATAATAAAAAAGGATAGAAGGTAAGTCTTCCATCATTGCCTGGATGGTGATATTTAAACTTTTGTCTACCTCTAGCTATGGTTGAATGTCTCAAAGAAGGTGGCTCCAAGTTCTCCTAGTCCTGCAAAAAATGAATGAAAGAGAAAACGTTAGAGAAAAAATCCAAGAAATGATGAAGAAAATGCCATCTACATTTCTACATCACAATTAGACATATCACATACGGTTATCAGAGGCATCCATTAGGTACTATTCATCAAGATCAGAAAGGAAAAAGGAGTTCAAATTCACTGAAGCTTTCAACTTCATCATGTTTTTGCTAATTTGTTTGTTCACTATGTAGGCATAGGAAAAGTCTTGATGCTGATTTATGAATTATGCATGTCGGGTAAAATGGGCTCCCACAAGGGTTGAGCCCAGCGTGCAAGTAATCTAAGATAAGGAGCTACAATAACATATCACTGTCCGAAAATGTGATAGGAGCTGCAATGAAAAATTGAATATCCTGTCCAAGAATGTGACAAGAGGAATATAAATGTAGCAGTAAACAATTGAAGATAGATATAATGCAATGAGTTTCAATATGCATGTCATTGTCAAAATGTGATAGGAAAACACAAAAAATGCACAGCTATAGGAGAATATAAGTTACATTGATAACAAGTACAAGACTGAGCATTCAATAGCAATGTGTGCAACATTGAAGAAGTAATTGTTGGCATTCTACACTCATATGAGAATAGTTGATGTTGTCATTGATGACAACCAACTGGAAACCAACCGACAATAGGTTTCTACATGCATCGACATCACAAACTTCATGCACCGGCAGACTCCGGCACTGGCAGGCACTTACATTGACATTTAGATTACATCGGCAACAAATCATACCGACACTCAAGCCGACATGGGATGCAATTTTGTTTATTGTAATATAATTATCTTTTGTAATCCGACTTGGTATATTGTAAAAGACTCATATATGTAAGAGATCTTATAGATCATTTTGATACGATATGTATGGTAGAAGATAATTGTTTAGTGGCAGCGAAGGTTTTTGGTTAAGGTATCTATCTGAGCTTAAACTAGTACTGAACCTGACATTAGAGATGTTGTTTTGAGCAGTACATTGTATTGGATTTAATTATCCATTTTGTAGTCAATGAGACTCTTCATTGAGTAGTGAGCTCTAGGCTGTTGGCCTCCCTGCATGTGCATGCCCCTATTGTAAGTAGTATTTATTCATTGGACAGTGAGTAAATATTGTGGGTCATAAATCCCACCGAGGTTTTTCCTATACCAAGTTTCCTCATTAAATATCTTGTGTTATGGTGTGTTTCTATGTTGTCTCTATTATTTGTGTTTACTGTATTAATTCTTGTTTACCAGTACACTGTTTTGGGTGACAAAGTTACAAATAAGTTTAAATATACAACTAACTAGTTAGGCACTTATTCACCCCCCTCTCAGTGTCTATGGGACTATCATTGAATCTAACAAGTGGTATTAGAGCCTGGTCCTCTATTTGCAAAATCCTAATAGGTTGAGGAAGATTCTAAAACCGGTATAGATGGAGAACTTAAGAAAACAGTTGGAAGGAGCTCTTGAAGATTTTGATGCAGAAAAACTGAAGAATATAAAACTAGAAGATGATCTAAGGACTGCTAAGGAATTCATTAAAGGACTTCAGGAGACCTTGGTTATAGCACAAAACAAGAGAAAGGAACTTGATGAGAAAATGTAGAATGATGATGATGAAAAGGAAACTCTTAGAGACATTGCAAATAATTCAAGGCAAGAGAACAGTAATATGAAGAATGAAATGTAAGATGTGACTATGAGGTTATGTAAGGATATTGGAGATAGGAAGAAGAATGAAGAAGACTTGATTAGGAGACTTAATTATGCAGGAAATAAAAATCTAAGACTTTGTCATGAGAATGATATGCTAAAGACAAATCTAATTCACATGCAATATGACAAGGAGGAGCTTATAAGACAAGTTGGAATTCTGGAAAATGAGTTGATCATTGCAAATGAACACAAAGACAACTTCAAGAAAAGTTCAGAAAGGCTTGATGACATGTTGAAAAGATAGAAACATGATGGCGGTACAATTGGACTTGGATTTGAAATTGGAGAAAGTTTTGGTACTGCAAATAATCAAGATCAGAACAAACCGATCAGACAACCTAATGCTTATGAATTTAATGGGAAATGTTTCAATTGCAACAAATATGGTCATAGAGAAAATCAGTGTAGATTTAGAAATAATCAAAATACAAACTCACCCACCAGTCAATCTTCCAAATGCAACAAAGTTGGTCATAATTTAGAAAATTGCAAAATGAATGTGAAATGCTATGTTTGTGGTAGATTTGGGCATTTATCTAATCAATGCAGATCACAAACCAATCAAGGATATGGAAAGGCTATTCAGAGGAATAATGTAACTTTCTATGCATGTAACAAGATTGGCCATATTGCAAAATTTTGTAGAAGCAAGACTGTACCCACGAACAATAAAGGATTTAGTGTGAAGGGAAAAGAAAAGGTAAATGAAATCAAGAAAGAATTTTCAAAACAATGGATTAAGAAGGTAGATCAGAAAGTTGATGAATCTATCTCTGCACTGGTAGAATAGAGTAACCCTCCACCGGTAGGAGATTCTTCATCCAATTGAGGAATAATCCTTAGGGGGTATTGCAACAAATTGAAAATCATGCATTTTACCCTCAGTTGATGGTGAGAAGATACATTTCTTCTTTACTGGAAAATGTGTTAAGTTTTCACTTAACTGACAAACATTTAATGCGGTTTTAAAGAACTTTTTTGGCTATATAGCACTGGAAAACCCTCATTTCAACTAACCAAGCATTCAAACAATCAGAGAGTGTGAAACTGAGAAAGGGCATTCTAAGGCAAAGCTGCAAAGTGATTTTTAGGCATTAAGAGAACTTCAGTTAAAAGGTATTTATCAAAATGGCAACCTCATCTTCTATTTCTAAGTTTATTGCAAAACCTATCATTGTTAAAAATATCAAACACCCTAGACCCATGTTTAAGATTATCCCTGAGATTGCAAAGTAGGATGATTTTTTCAGAGCTTTTTCAAAAATTCCGAAGGGTGTAGCATTTGCTGAAGACCCTAGAATCTACATATATTGCAACATAGAAAACCTAGGGACTAAGGATTTGAAGAAAATGTTTAATGAGGTTATTACCGATGAACAAGGTCTGATTAAACCTGAACATAAGATTGTGGAAGACTTAGGTTTTGTATAAATACCGAACATTCTCGAATTTCCAAAGGAAGTTGTACGACTTGTATTGAGCAGAGTCCATGGAGAGTTCATATGATTAGAGACAATTTGCAAGATAACCAAGGAAGCAATTAAGGAAGTTACTGGTTTACCTTCAACCGATAGTAGGCCTGATAAAACCAAGAAAATACCTAACAAGAGTGTGACAAGCTTAACCAGAGCCACATATGATAGTAGATCACTTAGAGTCAATGATGTTAAGGATATAAATGTGAGATATGTTAGTATGATACTTGGATCTAAAGCAACACATGCTAATAGACTGAATTCAGTTTCTAGCCTTTGTATTCATAGTGCATATGAGATGGTGAACAATAATGCTAAGATTGATGTTTGTGAATGGCTTAAAGATGAACTAATTGACAATTTGAAGAAGATTAAGGGAGATAAGAAAGGTACTTTCCATTTCGGGTACCTACTAGTATGCTTAATGCTATACTTTACCAAAGAGATACCCAACCTAGGTCACAAGGATTTTAGTTATGACATCCCGGTAGGAAAAAATGTATAGGAAGCTTTCACCAGTATGGTCACTGATTGTGATAAGAACATTGCAGATTACTTCAAATCTTTTCAAACTAAGATGAGAGCAAGAGAGATATTACCATAGAGCATAGTTGATAAATATGACAAGAAAATCTATTTTGTCATTAAGCGAGATGAGACTTGGATAGAAACAGTAAGCCCTAGAGCTATTTGGGTTACTGAGATGGGTTATGAGGTAGACCTACCTGTTCTGGAAACATATGCAAAAGCCCTACTTGATGAACCTAGGGAGCCATTTGAAGGAATATTTGGTAATGCAGAAACTATTGCAAGTAATGTATCTATGCAGAAAGAAAGGAAGAAAAGAGACAATTTTATTAGAGATGCCTCTAAGAAGGCCAATGAAATTAAGGAAAATTCCATGAATATCAGTGGTATATCAGCTAGTGAGCTTAAAGGACTACAACCGGAAGCACATGTTTCACTGGTTGTGACATCTTCTGATACTGATAGTGGCAAGGCTACTAATTTTAAAAGAGTTGAAAGGAGGAAGAGAAAACTCTCACCAGTACCCTCTCCTTCTCCTAAGAAGGCAAGGACACTAAGGAAAAAGAAGCAGGCAGTTAGGGAACCGCAGAAGAAACTTACACCAAAGAAGAAAAAGACACCGATTACCCCTACATTGGATGATCTACTGAATGAGATTATATAGGAAGGTAATCTGGTAAATGTAAATAAATGGTATAATTCTTTTAAGGATTATGACAAACAAACTATTGAAGAAAGCATTATTTTACATTTGGATATTTACAAAAAAGTTTTGATAGAAGTAATTGATGATTTACCTAATGATTTATACATGAGATTAGAAGCTAAAAGGCTATCTGTGATGGAATTGGATAAGAAGTTGAAAGTTGAAGCACTCTTGGCTATACATCTGGTAAACTCTAAGGAAGAGATATACGAGCTTATATCTGAAGCTAACCAGTCAGTATTTGTTAATGGGCACCGATAAGTAAGCCTAATGGCTGGAAGGGTTAAGGAAATTGCAGATGAAAGTACAGACAACTAGGAAATAGTTTTTGTTGAGAAGGAAAAGAAAGAGGAAAGAAACATATAGAAAGTGAAAAAGACATTCAAGGTATATTAGAAAGATAAGGGAAAAGGTAAAGTAGGTGGTGTACTTTCTATAAAAGTAACAAATAAAATCCCTCCATCGGCTCAGGACACCCCTCCACTAACTTCAACATCACCGGTACATACAAATAATCCACTAGATATGGCTACTAATGGTATAACTCATGATGATACTAACTTGGAGTCATAAATACTTTTTACCATGAATGTGGATACAAATGATATAAACATTGTTGTGGACAAAGAGATTGCAGAGATTAAGGTAGATAATGTCAAAGACAACAAGATCTCTGAGATACCGATACACACTGTAGACTCTTAGGAAACTGGGATACTGGCACAAGCAGAGCAACCGAAAACTGAGAAACCTAGAGAGGTTAAGACAACTAACATAGGGCAACCATAATCAGAGAAACCAACAGTTGTACAGACTAAGAAATAATCTAAGTCAGAGGTTCATGGTGAGTCTAGGAAACTGACAGTTGCAGAGGTGCTTAATCAAACTAAGAAACCATCAAAGGTAGAGGTACATACACAGACAGATCCATCGAAAGAAAATGGAAGTAAAGTGGAAGCATCTGATGGAAATAAAGAGGATATAGTGAAGGTAATTGGACAACCATCTGTTGAGAAGAAACCCATAGCAGAACTGAGCACATTAGTAGGAGAATTCAGACCAACCAACATCACAGATGTTCTTTTGGATTCTATCAAGAGGATTACAGATTGCAATGCCTTAGCATTTAAGGCTATTGATAACACATTACCTATCTTAAAGATGATTGCATCTAACTGTTAGATAGAGAACATTAATGATTCTTTAGGTAAATTGGACACATTGTCCAAATTCATTGCTGATAATGTCATAACTCTGGAAAAGGTGAATGAGGATACCATTAAGGAGAGAGTTGACAAAAAGAAAAATACATTCTTTGAGAACACCATAAAGAAATGTATCGATCACTTGGACACACTTTTATTGGTACTTAACTCTACAATTTTGGAGTACAAGGAGTTATATAGAGAAGCATGTAAACCTCATTGTTTGACAGAGGACATTGATGAGGAGATTAAAAAGACACAAAAAGAGATTCATGACATTGCGGATAATATGATAGGTTCATATGAACTTATCTCAATTTTTGAGCAGGAAATGACAGTTTTGAGGAGAAGTTGGAGAAACTTGAGAAAGAGAAAGAAAGGATAAGGCTGAAGGCCCGGGAACTAAAGAATAATCTTGGTCCAAGGCTGGATAGTTTGATTACTCAGAGAGTTGAATTGACTAAGGCAACAATTTCGGCATAATGATCACTGGAGTAGCAATTGCACTATCTCACCGGTATGATCCAACAGACCGAGGCAACTCTAAATGACAGCAACAAGTTTATGCAGAGTTTGAACCTAGTCTTGGTGGACATTTTTCAGATTGTAACCAACCGGTTACAGACAATGAGGTAGCATTTTTGTACTCTTTTGATTATTTATGACATCTGTTGCCATTGATGTCAAAGGGGGAGTAGTGGAGAGAAAAATGCATGTATAGAGGAGATTACTTTCTTAGGGGGAGCACATCTTTTTGAATTTCAGTTTTGGGATAACAATTTTGGATTTTTCTAATGAGTATTGCCATCAATTCCAAAGGGGGAGATTGTTGGCATTATACACTCATATGAGAATAGTTGATGTTGTCATTAATGACAACCAGCTGGCAACCAACTGACAATAGGTTTCTACATGCATCGGCATCACAAACTTTATGCAGCAACAGACACCGGCACCGACAAGTGCTTACACCGACATTTAGATTACATTGGCAACAAATCATACCGACACTCAAGCCGACATGGGATGAACTTTTTTTTTATTGTAATATAATTATCTTTTGTAAGCTGACTTGGCATATTGTAAAATACTCATATATGTATGAGACCTTATAGATCATTTTGATATGATATGTATGGTAGAAGATAATTGTTTAGTGGCAGCGAAGGTTTTTGGTTAAGGTATCTATCTGATCTTAAACTGGTACTGAACCTAGCATTAGAGATGTTGTTTTGAGAAGTACATTATATTGGATTTAATTATCCATTTTATAGTCAGTGAGACTCTTCATTGAGCAATGAGCTCTAGGCTGTTGGCCTCCCTGCATGTGCAGGCCCCTATTGTAAGTAGTATTTATTCATTGGCCAATGAGTAAATATTCTGGGTCACAAATCCCACTGAGGTTTTTCCCACACCAGGTTTCCTCATTAAATATCTTGTGTTGTGGTGTGTTTCTATGTTGTCTCTGTTATTTGTGTTTATTGCATTAATTCTTATTTACTGGTACATTGTTTTGGGTGGCAAAGTTACAAATAAGTTTAAATATACAACTAACCAGTTAGACATTGAGTCACCCACCCTCTTAGTGTCTGTGGGACTATCATTGAATCTAACAGTGATGGCCCATGCCTAAATACCACTAATGCTACCATGCAAGAAGCAATAATAGAGAATATCACTGTCCAAAATGTGACAAAGAGTGGTAACAACAAGAACATATCACAACAACTCAGACCAAAGAAGGAGAAAAATTGTGTCTGTGTAGATATTGTGTCTATAACATTAGAATTTTAATTGATACCTTTGAACAACAACATCCTTGAACCTCTCAAGGGAAGATTTGAAAAATGTGATAGACAGTTCATGAGAATGATCTCAGATCATAAAAAGATAGTAAATACAACTAAGGGACCGTGGAAGAAAGCTACAAACAACAACATTGAGGTTTAGAGCAACCATGAGGCCCAAGAGCATAGCAAATGTTCATTAATGAGCACTCTAGCTAAAGAGAAACTTCTAAACAAAATATATGATAGATATTTTCAGTATTGATAGTCCAAGAAGTATACAAACTTTCAAAGGCATAATGGAAGCACTATAATGGACGGTGAATGCATATATTGCAGTCAAAAATATTGTCACTGTGTTTTAGTCTTTTCTAAAAAACCCAAATTGAAAATGTTATGATTTTTTCAGAGAGTTTAGAAAGAAACGAAACAGAAAAAAATAGAAATCACTAAAAAACCTAGTTGAGGGATTTTGAGATAATTTTACCAGTTTGAAAGGGTAAAAAGAGAGAGATTTCATAACCAAAGATTCATTCTTAAACAGAGGAAAAGGACAGTGATCTTTGAAATTCAAAGCAACAAAAAAAAGAATGTATGGAGCATTCATAGATTGCAGCAAATAGTAGAGCCTGTAATGGCATATCCATGCTCAGAGGCCTTAGACAATAAACAAGAGCTTCTTTACACAACCGACTATTCTTGAAGAAGAGGAGAGATAAAGATTAAAATATCAAAGTAACAACTATAGCCCAAGATCATGCACAGATTGCACATATCTGGAAATTTATTTTTCTGAAAAACCCTATGCATGCATGGATTTACAATGAAAAATCTTTTTTGAAAATGACAAGATTGATGAAAAGAGAAGCATACCCGATCAATAAACTTCATGTTCAATGTCCAGTTCAGTTTTCAAAGCCTCAGATCAAGCCCTACTTTGAGCTCTCAAGAAAGCATTGCGACCAGGTTTCCCATGAAGTTTCTCAAACAACAAGTGTTCGAATGAATGTTTTTAGGGTTTGAAAACCCTTTTTCTTCACTTAAGTCTTCTTTTAGAGAATAAGCTTTTGCATTTATGATGACTCAGCCATAGGGTGGCTTTAAAACCCTTAAGTCTTGAAGACTTAAACTTTGTAAAAGATGCTTTCTTTTATCATATGTAAATTAATTAATATATTAATCTTGGCAAAATAAAAACAACAAATCATGTGCCAATATTAGTATAGTAATTAATAATTATTATTATTAATTATTTTCATACACATATATAGGAATATTTTTTTAATTTCTATATCCTTATATATATATGTGAAGGTAATTAATATTTAGCATCTTAATATGCACTTTGAGTTTGGCCTTTAGCATGTAGACACAATATAAAAAATTATAAAATAAATATCTAAGTTGGATAAATTATGAATCCACTTAGTGTTTATTATGATGTGTCTTAGATATTTACTTTAGAAATCTTCCTAATATGCATACATGCTAAAAGATCAAATTCATCATGAGGAGAAGTCATCATGCAGTTTTGGGGTCGGATTTGAGCTTGAGTGTAGGTTTGCATGAGTTTTTCTCATGATTTTGAGGTGATAAGGCTTGATTTTGAGTGCCACATGGGTCAACCTTTAGTTGACCAAGAGTTTGAGCTGAGTTACCCACTTTTTTGCATGTTTTGAAGCCTATTTTGGTGGTTTTTTGTTTCTACTCGAGGATCCATTTTCAAAGAAGATATTTTTAGTGGGGGTTCATCTTCAATCATTTTGGAGTCATCTTTCCTCTACCTTTTGGAAGTTTTTTGTATAAAGTGAAAAAGTTCTATCTTTCTTCACTAGTTGTTGATCATTCTTTTGCTGGTTTTAGCAAAGAATACATTCTTGTAGCTCCTATGCAGTTTTATGACAGAATACTGAATAAAATTATCAGCTTATGCATTATATCTTTGGAGTTCATTTTCTTATTCATGATTGAGAGCTAGTTTATTTGTGTTATTGTCTAGATAACCTTTAAATTTTCTATCTCATTTGTAAGTCACAGGTTGTGCAATGTGATAAATTGGTTCATTTGGTTGATTGTGAAAGTCTTCTTTCCTTTCAATTTTTTGAAGTTTAAATCCTTCGCATGAAATATTTATGTGCTGTGAACCAAAAGTCTATTTGTGCATATTGGTGTTTTTAGGAGTGTATTTCTGTCATTTTGAGATATCATATTGACGCTTCACCTTAGTTTAGCATTCACAAAGTCATTCTAGTTTCATTTTTAGTTTCCTATCCCTTTTCTTTGTAAAGAATTTAGAGTTATTCACAGGGAACCAACCCTTCATCTGGAGGTTAATTCTCACTATAGGCAATCCACAAGCTTGAGAATTATCCCATGTGTCACCAAGTTACCTGAGCTTTCAACTTGTGCATTACAGGTGTGATTTGAGTGACAACAATTAGTTTGCACCTTAATCAAAGGTTCCACGAGTTTAGATTTGGGTAATAGTCTCTGTAGGTGTCCATACTCATGACAAATACACCATCTGAAAGGTGAAGTTTCATAATCCACTTGTTGGATCCAAGAGAAAGAACCTAATTGAATTTTGACAAAGTTTGATAAAGGTTTACTAAGATCAATTTCAACACATATACGGGCATAAGTGATCACCTTTTTGTCTATCATTTACATTGACGACCCCACTAACTTTCCCATTAATAAAGTGATTGAGTGGAAAATATTTGGTCTCCAAAATTTTAGTGGAAACCATGGTAGATGAACCCAAACTAGAACTTGAGACATCAACACTCCTCTGAGGGATTAAACCCAACATTCCACAACTTCATGAATACCCCAACTTGATTGTAGAAATAGGGTCCCCCTTCAAAGACCTTAATTATGTCTACCAACTTTGAGAAAGAAACTAAGGAACCATCCTTATTGCCACCAGTGTTCTATCTGACTCATAAGTTATCTACCATTCTAGAAGAGGAGGATTCCCCAAGAAATACATCTTTAAAAGATGAATCTAGATTTAATAAAGGCCCAACATGCAAAGCCATGCAAAATGAAAAGAAAAAATGCCAAACCCTAAGTTGAGAAATGAAAAATATGCCCAAACCAAGGCTCGTGGATCACCCAAACAAGAAGCCATAGAAGAAAAAGACTCCACACACCAATGAGGCACGTTGAATTACCAAACAATCTCAAAACCTTGGACCAAGACTAGCCAAGTGAAAACAAAACTAGCAAATAGAAAAAAGGAATCCCCAACCCCAAGCATGTGCCACCCAACAAACCACACCACCCCCAAATAAGCACAAACCCCACTCAAAACAAATGTTGTGGAACAGGTATGACCTCTCGGCCCTAACTTGCAACACCAAGCATTGTCACAGATCCCATCCACTCCTCCTGACCATAAAATATAATAATTATAAAAAAACTATTATTTATATTTTTTCGAGTAAAGTATCTTAATTTATGCATGCATAAAAAAATTAGATCATATTTCATCGTATTGACATAGAAACTTAATACATGATTTTTGTAGAGATTTTTTTTCTAGAAAGTGTGAACTAAATGTTTTGAAGAAAATTTGTCTATATACATTAATTTTTAAAGTATGCTAAATTATTAATGTTATTATTTATGATTTTTTTAATAAGGTACTATAATTTATGCATGCATCAAAATTTTGGATCATATTTCATCATATTGATGTAAAATAATTATACATAAATTTTCTACAAATTTTTTACACATTCATAATATAGTTTGTAGGAATATGAGATTTTTTTTTTCTTTTCTTGGAATATAAAGTGCTCTTTTGAGTTAATAGTGCAAATAAAATGTTTTGAGTAGTTAGTTTTAATTAAAAATATGATAAATAAAACTTATTATTTATTATTTTCTTATAAATTATTATTTTATATATATAAATATTTTTTCTAGAATATAAATTTGATCTCTTAACCTAGTAGTGTGAACTAAATGTTTGGAATGTACATTAATTGTTTAGTTTTATTTTAAAATATACGATAAATTATAAATATTATTATTGATGAATAATTTGTTAAAAACCACAATTTAATTTGATCATTACAAATTATTTCTTATAAATATTATGTTTTTTATTTTACTTAGAATATCAAATTATCTTGTCAAAGAAATAATAAATCATCTTCTATGTGTTAACAAAATGTTTTTAATTAAAAAAGTAGTGTTAACTAGGGCGCTGACCCTTAACATAGCCATAGGCTATCAATAACACTTTAACAACACTAGAATAGTTTTAAAATATCAAAAACATAAAGAGCTGCAATGAAAAACAACAGGACCAAAACCCAAGTCTAGAGTAAAATGCACAAAGACCAACAACCTAAGACCTAAGGGGCCGAATTATGGACCCCATTCATGTCCATGACCTTTTCCCAATCATTAGAGAGGAACCTGTAGAGTTCCTTGGCCACCTGTTTGTTTGCCTCATCCACAACAGTCCTGTCACGCAGGAGGGGGAGTGTCAACACAAAGCCGTGAAGCACCTAAATACAAAATTTGTTAATGTTGACCAAGTGTTTGTCTCTAGTGTCCAACCTATGTTTGATTTCACTAATTTTCTCTTTCATCTTCTTATTTTCCAGATCCAACCCCAAGCTATCAATGCAGTTCAACAACTCACATACCTCTCTATTAAGGACTTGTAGCTCATCCATCCTTGGGTTCCACAACCTCTTCCTCCTTCATATCCTTATGCTCCTCCTTTTTGGGTGAACCCAACCCACCTTCCTTTTCCTTTCTATCCATGTCAGTTTTCTTGTCTTTAACCCCATCATCAACAACAATCCTCACATCAACATGAGCCACAAAATCCAGCTTAGAAGCCCTACGAATATTAGGGTCCACCATATCCATAATTTTGTCTAGTCTACAAGGTCAATTTTATCAACAATTTCCTTAGTGTCTGGGTTCAAGTTCTTAGTACCTAGAGGGGCCCCAGGGTTATCCATGATATCCATGTCCCTAGAAGCATTGGTAACCTCTTCTCCCACCAACTCATTCAAATTGCCACCACCCTTGCCCTCCTCAAGGTCTTCCTCAGTGTCCATTGCAAGTTGGGGTTTAGCCTTCTTTTTAGTAGAACCCCTAGAGGAAATACTGCGAGATCTTCTCCTGCCATCCATTTCAAGAGTCGGGTTATCCTCTTTTGACTCCTCAGAGGAAGAATTATGAATGATAATTTCTTGCATTTCCAAGGAGACTTTCCTTTCCCCTTGTAGGAAATGGTTTTCTTATCCTTCTCAGCAAAGGGGGAGGGGAAGGTGGGAGGGCTCATCTCGATAATAGAAATAGAGGATGAGGGGATCAGAGAGGAAAAAAAAGCTTCATTAGAAAGATGAAATGGTCTTGAGGGGGCCAAGCCGCTAGCATATGTCACCAAGGGGTGAAAGACAGAAAATGGAGGGTGGATGAACATGATATTATTGGGAGGGTATAGAGATAAGTGGTAGTGGTAAAGCCTATAAATCAAGCCCTAATGGAGGAGGATGGGAGGCTTATCAACATTCTTTGGGTCAAGAGCCTCCTTGATGGAATTTTCTATGGAATATAAAAGATAAAAGGGAAAACTTAAAAAATCATTATTTCTGAAATGGTTTAGCAAGGGCAGATGATAGTAGTAGTATACCTTTTGGTGGCCCTCAAGAGTGAAATACTTCATAATCATCAAGATGGTCTCACAGGTATTTGAGCTCTTCTCTAGAAAACCCACATTGCCATTTAACCGTTTCTTCCTTACCCCTAAAAAATCAGTTCAAGCCCTTGCTATTGGCAACATGGCTTGCCCTTTTCTAGCTTCTTCCATCCAGAGAAAGGTCACACACATGGGAAATGGTTTTCTCAGTGACTTCAAAAAGAATCCCTCCAACAATATCCCTTCTATTATTCTAGGAAACCACAAATTGGATAGATAACTATTCGTCATGACCGTGCAAATTTTCAATGAATTCTACCACCCCTCCTACACAATAGTTCCAAACCACAACATCTTTCTCGAAGTCATTAGATTTATTAGGTTCATAATGGATTGTCACCTCCCATGGTCAAATCACAGATGTTGGTAGCTAGATATTTTTCATGAGCTCGAGACATATGCATAGAAGAAGAGAACTTAGCCAAAAGACAAAGCTTTAACAAAAAGGAATTAAACTCAACATAAATGTTAGAGATTTTGGTGGAGATTTGGGAATCATGAAAACCTTTGACAAAATAATTGTCATAGTTATCCTCTGGACAAGGAAAAATGTGTGGGAGGTGACTCAAAACTTTTGAAATGACATTGGACATGAAGAAAGCCTTCTTGGAGTTGGGGCATAAGAAATAATCATTAATGCAAGATGCACATGTCACATTAGGCCTAATTTATTCAAAGAATGCACATTATCCTATAGTTTTCACATGAGTGATAACACAAGCCAATTGCATTATGAATAGATACAAAAGGAAACTATGCTAGTTAATAATGATGATGTGAACATCACACTTCCTGGCCTCATTGGCAGTCCACCTCATTTGACCATTAGTTCCTATTAGCAAAAGGTTGAGATTTTTCAAATTTGAAAATTCCCTCCTTCGGTGGCCCCTGAAGCCCAAGGGAAAGGTTTGGTAGAATGAATGGGGAGCTTATCCATGGGGGATAATTTAAGTGAACTCTTCTTGTAGGAGTGGGGTAACACTAAGAGGCAAGGAATTAGAATTCCTCCAACATCTCAAACACTATTTCAGGAGTCCGTGGGCCACAAGAACATCAACAACTATGTTCCTTCTCTATAGACATGGTTAATGTGCAAAGAGTCAAATAGACTAGTTGATCATAGTAAGCCCTTTGACAACATCAGTGATAATTTTAGAGTCCCCCTCTAACAATTGAACTAATGCCAATAGAGAGGGCAATACAAATACCCCAAGCCAAGGCCATAGCTTCTACCTGATTACTAGAGAAACCATTCAAATTACTAGTATAAGAAAAAACTAATTCCCTAGTGTGAGATCTTATAATACCTCCCCCTGCTGCCAATCTATGTTTGACAACACTGTCAAAGTTGAGCTTCAACCATCCTGGGTTTGAAGGGGACCACTTGGTATTCCTCTCAAGTAGGTTCTCTGAGTTGTCAGAGGAAGAAAAGGAGTGAGGAACGTTCCAATGGAGAGCAACCTCCCAGTAATTCATGGAGGGAGGATTAGGAAACTTTTTAACCGAGGTAACTGAGATGTTCTCTAAAATGAGTTTTAGGAAGCTACAGAAAACAATTTCCATAGAGGCTTCCTTATCCCTGAAAATCATGTTATTCCTCTCCTTCCAATTGCACCAATTGAGGTGTGGATAAATTCTCTTCCAGAGTTGTTGAACCAGAGGGTTGGAGGTTTGCCCCCCAATCCAGTAACAAATGTGTCTATAGCGTCCTAAAATTGCACCCCTTTGCAATTTTGACTACATTTTGGTCTTCACCTTAGTGTTTGTGCCCCCTGGCCTAATTGAAGATGTGATTATGCTCATATATATTACAAATTTCATAAAAATCAAAATGCAACTCAAAATGCAACTCAAAATGCACCTTGAAGCCTACCCAAAATAGGGCAAGACCATGGTGCCACACCATGGTCCACCCTAATTTGGGGCCCCTCAAAACCCAATGTAGCCTTTCAAATTTGAGTGGGATTCCCCTCTCCATGTTGGCTCGGTCACAAAATTAGCCAATTTTCCCTATGAGCAAGTATATAAAGAGGGATTCCCCTCTCATTTGATAAGGAATCAACAAACTAATAGATCTAAGAGCACACATACAACATCAAGCATTCAAGAGAAATTGAGCATTTTCAGTCTTCCTTCAAGCCTTGGAGTAGAAATAAATTCAAGATTCAAGCATTGAAGTGGAGATCTATTCATATTTCATGAAACCCTAATTCCATGTGGAGGAAAACAAAACTTCACAAGGAGGTATCATCATTCAATTTTGAGTCATAATTCAACATCTCCCACAAAAGGAGAACCTTTTCTTATATTCATTTCAGTTATCTTTACTTCAATTTCATGGTTAATTCCAAAACTGGGGTTTGACTTAAGGCAAGCCCCTATTCCCACCCTATTTCCCTTTCTTTCTGTGTGCAGGAAACATGTATAGATCTGCACTCTTTAGGATAAGATTTATTCACAGAGATGAATCAACCCTTTTTGGTGTGCAAAAAGTTTAGAGGACCATGGTGCTGCATCATGATCTTAGATTTTTAGGAGCTTTTTTGAGGGTCAAATCCGACTCGGCTTATACTGCTCAGATCCAAGTGCAAATGAAAATCCTACATCTATAGCTCACTGTTTTCTCAGTTTTACCTTCATTTTTCAACACTTTACCTTAAATCAGCATTTCAACTTATAAAAGAGAGGAAAAATATTCACTAATCAACCCAATTCATTAAGTATTCAATCCTTATCTGATTTGTGACTGAATCTAGTGGATTGTTTCCCCTCTTTTGAATGTAAAGGCTCCAAGCGAAATTGACTTGGTGATTTCTCCCCTCTACATTGCAAATTGCCAAACCCAATTTTCCCCTTTACATTTTGATTGTTAATTTCAAATCCAATTCAAAATTGTAATCTTGGATTAAAATTTCAAGTTCAAATTTAAAAATTAAGTGGTTAATTAAAACAACCCTAATTTTTAGATCTAAAATGATCATTCTCAAATTCAGAATCACATTTTAAATTTAAATTTTAAGAGGATCTTTTTACAAGGCCCTAATTTTAAATTTAATATTCCTTTAGATCATTTAAAATTTAAAAATTAAGAGG
Source organism: Cryptomeria japonica (assembly GCF_030272615.1). NCBI lineage: Eukaryota > Viridiplantae > Streptophyta > Pinopsida > Cupressales > Cupressaceae > Cryptomeria > Cryptomeria japonica. The sequence goes on along the minus strand of NC_081411.1, from coordinate 549,592,590 downwards.
GTTTTTCAGCCCTAATTTTAATTTTAAATTCCTATTTCCTAGTGGGTAATTTTAAATTTAAATGAAGATGTTATTTTAGTACAACCCTAATTTTAAATTTCAAATTCCTAGGGGATTGCATAAATTTTCACAATTATTCTTTATCTTTTCAATCAATTTTCTTATTTAATTGAGTAATCATTTTTTTTAAATTTTGCATTATTCAATTCCTTTGCAAATTTCAAATTTCCAATTTCCCTCCAGTACTGCATGAGTTTCACTACTATTAGTCCAACCTATAATATCCCTGTGAGAATAAATTATATAATTAAGGATTCCCGAGGTTTAATTACCAAGGAGATGGAGCCTAATTTGGATAGCTTGTTTCATGAGGATGTTGGTGGTTCTAGCAATCCTTCAAATGTCCTTGTTTATCCTCATTCTTTCCATAATTTTCATGATGTGGATGAATAACTAACTAGGGTTTCCATTGGCCAATTGGAGAACATTGACAATCAATTTGAAAATATTCAACAATGGATGAGTCAACAATACCTGGAAAGTGAAGCTGTCCCATTGATTGAAGGATTGAAAAGGATGGTTCAAAGTCATAAACTTGGTGTTGATATCTTGCATGGTATTGCTCATATTGTTGACTCTAATATCATTCCTATGAAGAGTTGTGTTGAAGTCCTTGGTTATACAGAACCTCCTAGTCAAGTTAATCATTCCATTCCTTTGACTACCCCTATGGCCAGTGTTCCCACCTTTACATCAAACATCATGGCTACCTCTACTCAAAATGTCATACCTACAAGTTTTAGTCAAGGGGGTTCCTCCTACTATGAGTCTTCCATTTGTTACCCAATCTTCTCTAGTACCTACCTATCATAGTGTTCCACCCTCTTCCTATAACAATATCCCTCCTTAATCTCAACCCCTTCCTTCATTCAACAATGTTACTCCTCTTCCTCAATCCAACATGTCCAACTTCAACCCTTCTACTATACATAAAATCAATAGTCTAGCCCAAACAATGTCTTCCTTGCAACAACAAATAGCTTCCATGAATCAATTTGAGTATAATGTGCCCACATTTGATGTAGCAATACCATTATCTAATGATATTGTCTGAGTAGTCCCTCCTAAACATTTAGAAGTCCCTCAATTGGAACTTTATAATGGAAAAGGCGATCCCTTGCCTGATGTTAAAACATTTCAAACTTTGTGTAGTGACTTTTCTCATGACCAAAGTTTGTTGGCTAAATTGTTTACTAGAACATTAAGGGATAAAGGTTTGCAATGGTATTGTTCTTTGCCTCCTTATTCTATTACTTATTTTTCAATAATTGGCTAACTATTTTATTCAAATATTTCACAATAATATTGGTCCTAAAATTACTTTGACTGATTTGATGCATTATAAACAAGGTGTTAAAGAAAAAGTGACTAATTTTATTGGTAGATATAAGAATTCATATTCTCAAATTTCTTTTCCTGTGCTTGATCAATATATTCAAAGAATTTTTATTTCTAATTTGCAAAAAGATATTAGGGATAAAATTCTCTTTTTTGAGTTTGCTTCCTTTACACAGTTGTGCACAATACTTCACAAGTACCAGCTTACCGTGAGTCAATTGGAACAATCCTGTTCAATAGCTCCAAGTGATAAAGGTGAAAGTGCTCAACAACCTTTTGTGAAGTTCAAACCGAATAAGGGATTCATCAAATTCAATGACAACAAAAACACTCATGTGGCATGCACAAAAATAGGAGTGCCTCCTTTATCCAAATACATCATAAAAGAATTCACTCCTCTTAATGAATCTTTACATAGTATTACATCACAATTGCTATAAAATAATGTGTTGAAGCTTCCCCCTATCAAACCAATTGACACAACTAAGCCTTTGCCAACTTCCTATGATGCCAAATCCTTTTGCCAATACCATCGTCAAACTGGTCATGACACTGAAAAGTGTTATTCCTTAAGGAGTAAGATTCGAGACTTGATTGATAATAATACCATATATGTGTCTGGTGTGAATGATAAAGGAAAAAAATCTGTAGCTCCTCCTAATCAGAACCTTCAATTTTTCATTGATCCTTTACCTTCCCATTCCATTAATGTGATTGAGAGTGATCGTCTTGCCTTCTCTCCCGATGATGTTGGCCTTGAGTCTAATAATGTCCTGAACCTTGTTGATAAAACTAAAACTCCTAAGGACATGCATTACATTTGATCCTAGTGAGACAATTAAAGCACCTGATGACCCACTTTACATAATTGCAAAAATCAAAGGAATACCTTATCGAGGAGTGCTTATTGATCCATCTTACATGGTTAATGTGAAGAAATTATTTATACATTGCTATTGCATCAAGTGACATATGAAAAAACTGATGGGATAGTTAGAGTTTTTGATGCCTTCTATTGTCCTTCTATTGGCTCTATCACACTTCCTATTGATGTTGGAACTAAATGCTTAGATGTTGTCTTTGCTATCATTCCTACATTCGATAAATTTCATGTGAAGTTAGGACATCCTTGGCTCTCTTCCATGAAAGTGATCACTTCTATAGTTCATAAGTCTTTGAAATTCCCTCATAATGATAAAATTATAATAGTTAATCATAGCATATATCAACCTACGGTAAGGAATGAAGATGTTTGTCTTGATTATTTTTTGTTTGAACAATTCCAACCTCTTCAACCTAGAAGTGATTATGTCTTTAAATCATATCAAAAAGAGAAAAATGAGATGATTTTATCCTTGAGTAAACCTATAAATCCAACACTTAGCCTTCCTCTTGATGATCATATACCTCTTCTTGAGGATATGATTATTCTTCCTCCTAAGGAAAGAAATAATCTTCCTCCCAAAGAGGAATCTATTTCTTCTCCTAAGAATGAGTCCATTCTTCCTCCCAAGGAAAGCAATTCTCTTCCTCCCAAGGAAAGAAATGCTCATCTTCCTAAGCGTTAATATATTCCTCCTAAGGGTAGACCTACTCCTCCTCCTCATGATAGACCTGGTTTCCTTCCTACACCTCCCATTCCTCCTTTGTATGGCATGGTTCCACCTCCTACATCTTACAAAGGGAACTGATTAGCCCCTCCTATTGTTCAACCTAAAAGACCTTCTCCTATGCATCCTTCCTTCAAAGAAGAAAATAATCCTATACCTGATGAACCTAAACCTTCACAACCTTTAGATAAATCCAAAATAAACCATTGTGTGAGGGAACACTAACAGAGACATCATGCGAGAGCTCGTATACTTGCTTCCTAAACCTTTTCTTCTTCAAAGACACCAACTCTTGATATAATACCATTTTCTCAACCTTCTCCAAACCAAGATGTTCAACCTAATTCTCCAAGACACTAAATTATTAAAACAAATGATGGTTCAAGTTTTATTCCTATTAGAGCTCCTTTTTTTATTAATCTTGATGAAGAAATAGGTGAGAATATTTTTAATGATGAAAATGTTGATCCTAATATTTCTGATAATGAATATAAGTATGTTGATGTTGACAATGATTTATCTAGAAATTTTCAAAATCATTAATCCTAGCTCCTAGTAACAAAAAAAGTGACTCATGATTAGAGCATGGTCCTTGTGATAGCTCTATGTGCTGTGCTCGATGTCTCTCTTCTTGCATGTTGTCCACCTTCCCGAAATAATGATCAACAAGATCAGGGGTCAGATGACATGCTTTATTAGCTTCATTAGCATCATAGATTCTCTCTCTCTCCTCTCTTGCTTGTTTGTGATCTTCTTCTATTTCTCTCTCAATTTTTTTATTTGTTGTCCCTAGTGTTGTCTAATTGAGGATGATGCAAATCCTAGAGATCTCTTTTGGGTCTCTCCTATCTTGTCTCAAAATACACATGTGCCCTTCTTCCATGGTGGTTTCCTATCTTTGAGGGATGAGGAAAATTCTATGCACATATATAAACACATGATATACATTGGTTATCATAAAAAGAATACTGACTCTAGAGATAAGTGAAACCACCCCATGCTTTGTGTTTTTTGATTATTATCCTTTGATTTGTCCTCTCTTGGGGGCTAAATTATTGAGATATTGTGCTTGTGTTTTTTGGGTGTATCCTACCTTAAAGCAATTACTCCTGATAAGGTGTGTTCAATCACTTTAACATGGGGGCATACACTCTACTAAATGATTATCTCTCTTGCATATCCTGATACTTAAAGTTACTTAGCAAAATTTTATCTTTTTCTTAATAATTTTTCGTATTTTTCTTTTTATGACTCATAGTAAGAGAACCTTACTAGTTTGTAATCATGGTTCTCTCTTTCTCTCTTTCATGATCTTCCCATTTATCTTATCATTGAATTTGTAAGATCCTAAAGTCCACTGGGGGCTTGGTGTATCTTGCCTCTTGGATGACTTGGTGAAATTTTTTCAATGTGAACCCTTTGTACTTTACCAAGAGTATGATTGAATTCATACTTCCGCTAAAGTGGGGGCTAAATGTAGAATCCTAAAATTTCACCCCTTTGCAATTTTGGTTGTATTTAGGCCTTCACCTTAGTGTTTACACCCCTTGTCTTGATTAAAGACCTAATGATGCTCATACATATCACAAATTCCATAAAACTCAAAATGCAACTCAAAATGTACCTTAAAGCCTACCCAAATTAGGGCAGGACCATGATGCCACATCATCGTCCACCCTAATTTGGGGCCCCTCAAAACCCAATGCAGTGTTTGAAATTTGACTGAGATTCCCATCTCCTTGTCAACTCATATTGGAAAATTATCCAATTTTTCCTACGGGCAGGTATATAAAGATGATTTCCCCTCTCATTTGACAAGGAATCAACAAGCTAAGAGATGTAAGAGAACACATATGACATCAAGAATTCAAGCATTCAAGAGCAATTGAGTATTATCAGTTTTCCTTCAAGCCTTAGAGTAGCAATAAAGTCAAGATTCAAGCATTTAAGTGGAGATCTACATCATATTTCATGAAACCCTAATTCCATATGGAGGTAAGCAAAACTTCACAAGGAGGTATCATCATTCAATTTTCAATCATGATTCAACATCTCCCTCAAAAGGAGAACCTTTCCTTATAGTCATTTCAATTATCTTTACTTCAATTTCCTGGTTAACTCCAGAACCGACATTTGACTTAAGGCAAGCCCCTATTCCCAACCTATTTCCCTTTCTTTCTATGTGCAAGAAACATGTATAGAGTTGTACTCTATAGAGTAAGCTTTATTCACAGAGACAAATCAACCCTTTTCGACATGCAAAAATTTTGGAGGACTCTTGTGCCGCATCATGGTCTCAACTTTTTAGGAGCTTTTTCAAGGGTCAGATCTAACTCATCTTATACTTCTCAGATCCCGGTGCATATGAAAATCCTGCATTCGTAGCTCACTATTTTCTTAGTTTTACCTTCATTTTTCAACACTTTACCTTAAATTAGCATTTCAACTTACAAAAGATAAAAAATATTCACTAATGAATCCAATCCATCTAGTATTCAGTCCTTATCTGATTTGTGACTAAATCTAGTGGATTCCCTTCCCTTTTTTAAATGTAAACACTCCAAGCTAAATTGATTTGGTGATTTCTCCCCTTTATGTTGCAAATTGCCAAATCCAATTTTCCCCTTTACAATGTCATATTTTCATTCATATTCCAGCATAGGTTAAATTTTTGACAAACCATACCCTAAAGGAGTTTAACAAAGGCACAATGAAGAAAGAGATGGGGGAATTTTTTCTCTTCCATCTTACATAAGACACATCTATTCGAGAACTGAAACCCTCTATTGGAGAGGTTATCTTGGGTGAGAATTTTTGTGTGTAGAGTAGTCCACCAAAAGAAATTGATCTTGGGGATAAGGTGGGGGTTCCAAACATGTTTCTACCAATCTTGAGAGTAGATATCCTTTAAAAGATTGTGGTAAGTAGTTTTAACATAAAACTCCACACTTGGATTCTGTAGCGTCCTAAAATTATGACACTTGCAATTTCGACTGCATTTCGGTCTTCACGATGGCGACGCAACATGCAACCTGAATGGAGACCCCGAAACCTGATTATGACACCAAAAACTGCATTTTCTTGCACCTTGGCCTGAACCTCCTTTGCACCCTACTGTCCCGGGAGGTGGGACCAGAGTGCCCAGCGCCCTGGTCCTTCAGGACTAGGGCACCCAGCGCCCTGGTCCCCAGGACCATGGCGCCCAGTGCCCTGGTCCCTGGGTCCTATTTTGGGCCCGGTCTCTTTTGGACTTCGGGTCTTTATGTTTGCAAATTGGAAAATTATCTTTCCTGTCGGCCTAAGGTCGGGAAAATCAGTCTATCAGCCCTAATTGACAAGTATATAAACTACATTTTCCTCTCCCATTTGGGTAAGAAGGACATATGTGTACAAGCGTGGAAACTATACTCAAGCATTCAAGCATTCAAGCATTCAAGCATTCATTCCAAGTCTCCATTCAAGGCCAAGTGTTGCATTCAAGACAAGGATTCAACCATTGAAGAGGAGATCACTTACAACATACTACTACAACATACAACATCTATACCTTCACACATAAGGATACAAACATCCTTACAACAAGGTATTAGTACTTGTTTTACATTACAGACATTTACATTTACAACATTGCTCATTTCTTGGTTAATTCCAAAACCAGGGTTTGACCTAAAGGCAAAACCCTAATCCCTAACCCCCCAATCGTCTTCGGTTTTCTGTGTGTAGGTTGCAGGTACGCGGCTGAAATTGAAGATCTGGAATCCTTGTGCAGAGACGAACAGATCCCCCTTCGTTTCGCGGATTTTTCGGAGGACCGTGGCACTCGGGCGCCATCGTCCTGGCAACTTTCGCTCAAATTTGCAGGACAGTGCCGTATCGACATTTTACTGCTAATTCCAGGTCCGCAGCTTCATCCTATATCCCTATCTCAGTTTATAAGCGAATCTTTGTCACTTTCTATGCATTCCTAGCTTAATTCTTCTATCAACATTCTTTACAAAAGAGGGTAGCCTTGCTGTCTTAACCCTTGAAACACATTTAGCATCCAATCTTGCATTGCATGGGATTGGATCTTGTGGGTTTCAACCCCTCTTTTGAATGTAAAGTCTCTCCCCTAAGTGAAAACCATCAACCCTAGTGAATCTCCCTTCTCTCTCCTCGGAGTTGGAAGAGGGGAGAGCAACTAGGGTTCGATCGCGATTTTCCGCTTTACATTTTGGTGAACCCGACATGAACATCCTTTCTGATTATTCATGGTTAGATCTGAAAATTGGATTCCTTGATTACATTTCCATGTTGATCTTTTGCAAAATTTTAGAGGTTAATTGCATAAAAACCCTAAATTTTCTTTTTAGTAATTAAGCTTGTGAAATGTCTAAATGTTAATGCTTGTTTCAGATCTACCCTTCTATTACAAATTATCAATTCATATTTGTGCTTTAATCTTGAAAATTAAGTGGTTAAGTGTCAAAACCCTAATTTTTGAAACCCTCTTGATTCAACCTTTGTCCGACAATTTCACTGATCAAAACATTTCCAAATCAGCTGTAACTTTGGATTCCGCAATAAAATCACAATATCTTTCATCCCTGAAAATTTGGAAAAAAGTTGCGAGGACTGTGTGCACTCCGAGCGCCATCGTCCCCGACATTTTTTCTGAAATTTCGGGAGCTAGATCTTACTGTATTTTCCTGCTAAAATCCAGAATTTTGGCTGATTTTATCAATTATAACACTTTCAAAATTAAAGTCAAAGTTGGTTTAGGGATTGCTTGGATTAACGCTTCTAATCATTCAAAAATTGTTGAAACTAAAATTTTGTGTCAAAATTGTGTTCTTACTGTCCTAAATCTGAAAAGTGTGTTTGCATTCATTAAAAATTTCAGTGCTTTATTCAAATTTTTACAATTTGTGACTTTTGAAATTAAGTGCTTAATTACAACAACTTTGATTTCCGCTTTCAAAATTGAATTTTGCGTGAAATTGAGTCAATTTTCAAATTTCAAAATTTGCATTGCTCTTGACATTCCCTCTAAAATCATAAAATTCAAAATTTCAGTTTCCCTCTCTTTTTCAAAATTCAAATTTTTGCATTTTTTGACAATCTTGGTAGGGTTCAATTTTGAGATTGCAACTTTAATTTGGCCTATCTACAGATCGTAAAATCACTCAATTTTTTCAGATTAGCTCTAAAATCATCATAACTTTCATCCCTGCAAATTTCGAAAAAAGTTGTCGGGACCGTGTGCACTCCGAAGCGCCATGGTCCCTGACATTTTTTCTGAAATGTTGGGAGATTGTCCTGATTGTATTTAACAGCTTAAATCCAGAAGATTGGCTGATTTTACTGAAAATTGTTACCTCTAAAATCAAAACTTTCTCTCTCTCTCTAGTGCATGAGTTTTACAACAATAAGCCCTACTTACACTATTCCCGTTAGACGAAGCCGTCGAATTAAGTCTTTCCGAGGTTTAATTACCGAGGAGATGGAACCTAATTTGAATAGCCTTTTTAATGAGGACATGGGTAATTCCTCTAATCCTCCTAATGATGAAGAAGCTCTCCATGAGGTTTCTGAAGAACAACTTTCGAAATTGGATAACCAATTTGACGATTTTCGACAATGGATGTCTCAAGAATACCCCGATAGTCAAGCTCTTCCTTTAATTGAGGGTCTAAAACGTATGGTTCAAAGTGATAAGAATGGAATTGATATTTTGCGTGGTATTGCACACATTGTGGATTCAAATGTGATGCCTATGAAAAGTTGTGCCGAAACCTTAGGTTATACACAACCTCCTACTCAAGTCAATCATTCTATTCCTTTGATGACTTCTATTGCTAGCATACCTACCTTTACATCAAACATAATGGCTACTTCTACACAAGACATTCCTCCTGTGATCACCAGTCATGGGGGAAATCCTTCCTTTTCAATTAACCCTCTTTCTTCATTTAATCTGACTTCTTCATTCATTCCTTCAATGAGTGTCCCTATTACATCTCCACAAATGAACATGACGCAAGGGGGCAATTCATTCAATCATTTCATTCCTCCTTGTAGTGTTCCTCCTGTCCAATCATCTCCTATGACTAATTATCATAGAGTCCCACCACCTTACTCTTTACCTTCTTTCAATAACATAACACCTCCATCTCAATCTAACACATCTAATATGAACTCTTCGACTGAAGCGACCATTAACAATCTTGCACAAACTGTCTCTTCTTTACAGCAACAAATTGCCTCTATGAATCAATCTAAGTTTAGTGTGCCCACATTTGATGTTGCGAGCCCACTTTCTCTTGACATTGTTCGAGCTATCCCTCCTAAACATGTTGAAATCCCGCATTTGGAGCTTTATAATGGTAAAGGTGATCCTCTAACACATGTTAAGACTTTTCAAACAATATGTACTGATTTTGCTTATGACCAAAGGTTGCTTGCAAAACTGTTCACTAGAACATTAAGAGACAAAGCCCTACAATGGTATTGCTCGTTGCCTTCCTATTCTATTACTTCTTTTGAACAACTTGCAAATGCTTTCATTCAACAATTTCAAAACAATATAAGTCCTAAAGTTACTTTGATTGATTTAATGCATTGTAAACAAGGTGTTAAAGAAAAAGTGACTGATTTCATTGGTAGATATAAGCATTTGTATGCTCAAATTTCTTTTCCAGTGCCTAACAATGATATTCAAAGAATCTTTATTTCTAATTTACAAAAAGACATTAGAGAAAAACTTCTGTTTTCTGAGTTTACTTCTTTGCAACAGTTGTGTGCAACTCTTCACAATTATCAACTGACTATGAGTCAAATGGAACAATCACATCCTATGGCTCCGAGTGATAAGGGTGATAGCAGTCAACAACCATTTGGGAAGTTTAAACCAAATAGATATTCCATCAAATTCAATGAAAACATCATCAACAACAATGTGAATGCAGCATTAGGTGTGCCTCCTATTTCTAAATTTTTCAAGAAAGAAAGAAAGTATACTCCTTTGAATGAATCATTGCATAGTATTATGAATAAGTTATTGGAACAAAATGTGCTTATTCTTCCTCCTATAAGGAAAATTGATCTTGCAAAGATTACTTCACCTTATTTTGATAACAAAGCTTTTTGTCAATTTCATCGTCAGCCTGGGCATGATACTGAAAAATGTTTTTCTTTAAAGGGTAAAATTCAAGATTTGATTGATAATAATACTATTTCTGTTTCTGGAGTGAATGATAAAGGCAATACATCTGTAGCTCCTCCTAATCAAAATCTTCAGATTTTCACTGATCCATTACCTTCTCATACCTCTAATGCGATTGAGACTAATGATTCCTCTCTTTCATCTGATGGTCTTGTGTCTATGACTCCAAATGTGATTAACTTTGTAGAGCAGCAAGAAAACCCTAAAGAACCTTCCATCACATTTGATTCCAGTGAAACCACTAGGGCACCTGATGGTCCTTTATACATAGTTGCAAAAGTCAAGAATACACCTTGCCGTGGAGTGCTTATTGATCCTTCATGCATGGTTAATGTTATTACTGAAGAATTTCTTTTTACTTTGCAATTGAATCAAGTGATATATGACAAAACAGATGTGGTTGTGAAACTATTTGATGCATTTTCTTCTCCTGCAATTGGTTCTATTACATTGGCTATTGAGGTCCATAACAAATCCCTTGATGTGGACTTTGCTATTATTCCATCTTCCGAACAATTTCGTGTGAAGCTTGGCTATCCTTGGCTATCTTCCATGAAAGCTATTGCTTCTCCTATACACAAGTGTTTGAAATTTCCCCATAATGGTGAAGTTGTTACTATCAATCATAGTCTCTTTAAACTAGCTAAAAGAAATTCTAGCGTTCCTATTGATTACTTTTGGCCTAAACAATTCCAATCTCTTCCTCCGCGAAGTGATCATCTTTTCAAATCTTATCAAAAGTGGAAAAAAGATATGATCCTATCTTTAAGTGAACCTAGAACACCCAAACTTGATATTCCTATCGTTCTTGAGAAGGAAGTTCTTCCTTTGAAAGATAAAACTAATGTCTTTCCTCCAGAAGATTCCCAACCCATCCCTATGGATGTGACTATGTCTATATCTAATAAACTTCCTAAAAGTAAACCTATCCCTCCTCGTCATGATGGACTTGGTCTCCTTCCTAAACCAAATATTCCTCCCTTATATGGAGCAGTTCCTCCTCCTTCTTTTTATAGAGAGAAGAGACCTTCTTCTTCTCCTATTATCCAGCCTAAGAGACCACAACCTAAACACCCAAGTGATAAGGATGAGAACATTCCTCCTCCTCAATCTTCTCAACTTCCTACTAAGACTAGACGAAATTGTTCTGCACGTGAACGTCGACGAAAGCATCATCTTAGAGCTCAAGTTGCTGCTTCTCAAACTTTGCAATCTCCAAAAACACCTTCAACAAGCATTATTCCATTTTCTCCAAAATCTCCTAAACATAAGATGCATGATGGTCTTGATCCTGTGCGAGTTAAAGACCCTATTTTTATAAATCTTGATGATGATATAGATGAAAATGTTATTCATGATGCAAATGTTACTCTTGTTCATTCTGATAGTGAATATGAACTTGTTGATATTGATAACCATATATCTAATGAATTTTCTAAAGCACTTATCCTAGCTCCTAGACAAGAACACCGCGGCTTGGGATATGAACATAGCCCTTGTTTGGATCTTGTGATAGCTCCATCTGCTGTGTTGGATGTTCCTCCTCTAGCGTGTTCCCTACCTTCCCGAAACATTGATCAGCAAGATCGGGGGGTAGATGACATGCTAGACTAGTTTCATTAGCATAGTAGATTCTCTCCCCCTCTCTTTTGTTACTTCTTCTATGTGTTATTCTCATTCTTCTATTTGTTGTCCTTAGTGTTGTCTACTTGAGGACGATGCAAAGCATTGAGATCTCTCGATCTCTCTCATGTTGACTCAAAAGACACATGTGTTCCCTTCTTCTAGGTGACCTTCCTTGATTGGGGAATGAAGAACAATTATGCATACATACATATGATATATATACATGAATTATCATACAACATACTGACCCCGAGGAAAGCGAAGTCACCTCGTGCTTTGTGTTTTGTGTCTATTATCCTTGGGTTTATCTCACACTTGGGGGCTAAATCTTTGTGATAACGTGCTCCTTTCTCATTTCTTATATGTATCACTACCTTAAAGCAATCACCCCCGGTGAGGCATGTGCGATCACTTTAACGTAGGGGGGCATACATCCCGTTCATATCTTTTCAAGATACTTGAAAATTTCTTGGCAAATTTAACCTTGCCTTGAAAATTTTTGATATCTTTCTCGCATGACTCATAGTGAGGGAACCTTACTACTGACAGTCATGGTTCTCCCTCGTGATCTTCCCTTTTACTTTGTCAATCAAAGTCGTAAGATCCTTAGTCCACTCGGGGCTTGGTGTATCTTGCCTCCTTGACGTGGTGAAAGTCTTTCAATGTTGTTTCCTTGTACTTTACCGGAAGTATGAGCATACGCCTATACTCCCGCTAAAGTGGGGGCTAAATGTAGCGTCCTAAAATTGCGACACTTGCAATTTCGACTGCATTTCGGTCTTCATGATGGTGACGCAACACGCAACCTGAATGGAGACCCCGAAACCTGATTATGACACCAAAAACTGCATTTTCTTGCACCCTGGCCTGAACCTCCTTTGCACCCTGCTATCCCGGGAGGTGGGACCAGAGCGCCCAACGCCCTGGTCCTTCAGGACCAGGGCGCCCAGTGCCCTGGTCCCCAAGACCATGGCACCCAGCGTCGTGGTCCCCAGGACCATGGCGCCCAGCGCCGTGGTCCCCAGGACCATGGCGCCCAGCGCCCTGGTCCCTGGGTCCTATTTTGGGCCCGGTCTCTTTTGGACTTCGGGTCTTTATGTTTGCAAATTGGAAAATTATCTTTCCTGGTCGGCCTAAGGTCGGGAAAATCAGTCTATCAGCCCTAATTGACAAGTATATAAACTACATTTTCCTCTCCCATTTGGGTAAGAAGGACATATGTGTACAAGCGTGGAAACTATACTCAAGCATTCAAGCATTCAAGCATTCATTCCAAGTCTCCATTCAAGGCCAAGTGTTGCATTCAAGACAAGGATTCAACCATTGAAGAGGAGATCACTTACAACATACTACTACAACATACAACATCTATACCTTCGCACATAAGGATACAAACATCCTTACAACAAGGTATTAGTACTTGTTTTACATTACAGACATTTACATTTACAACATTGCTCATTTCTTGGTTAATTCCAAAACCGGGGTTTGACCTAAAGGAAAACCCCTAATCCCTAACCCCCCAATCATCTTCGCTTTTCTGTGTGTAGGTTGCAGGTACGCGGCTGAAATTGAAGATCTGGAATCCTTGTGCAGAGACGAACAGATCCCCCTTCGTTTCGTGGGTTTTTCGGAGGACCGTGGCGCTCGGGCGCCATCGTCCTGGCAACTTTCGCTCAAATTTTAGGATAGTGCCGTATCGACATTTTACTGCTAATTCCGGGTCCGCAGCTTCATCCTATATCCCTATCTCAGTTTATAAGAGAATCTTTGTCACTTTCTATGCATTCCTAGCTTAATTCTTCTATCAACATTCTTTACAAAAGAGGGTAGCCTTGCTGTCTTAACCCTTGAAACACATTTAGCATCCAATCTTGCATTGTGTGGGATTGGATCTTGTGGGTTTCAACCCCTCTTTTGAGTGTAAAGTCTCTCCCCTAAGTGAAAACCATCAACCCTAGTGAATCTCCCTTCTCTCTCCTCGGAGTTGGAAGAGGGGAGAGCAACTAGGGTTCGATCGCGATTTTCCGCTTTACAGATTCCATTTCCAAATAAATTTGTCCTCTCTCAGGAATAGTGGTAGTCTGATCATACTAAGCATGTCCTGTAGCTCTTGGGTAGTAGGTAGTAGATGGGTTTGATTGTGACAATATGCTAAAATATTCTTCTAGATACTATTAGAGAAGTAATTACAGACCCACTGACTGAAAAACTCAGTGGCAATCTCATGTATCCTTCTAAGGGAAGGGAAGGAATCTAGAGGTTTATCCCCCAACCAAAAGTCCTCCTAGAAACAAATGTTTCTACCATTGCCAATGAGCTACTTCATGTCATGAGTAATGGTAACTTTGAATTTAAGAATATTGTTCTAGATTTTGGATCCTCTAGGGACCCCTTCCAAGTCCGGGATCTTATGAAAGTTTTCTTAGCCAAGGTATTTAGCATGCATAATAAAACCCCATTCAATATCTTGGTAGGTTAGCTTCCAAGCCATTTTGGTCATAAGAGCCTTGTTAAATTAGGAGGCTTTGCAGATCCTTAGCCACCATTAATTTTTGGGTAGCGGACTTAATCCCAACTAACTAAAGCAAGCCTTCTTTTCTCCTCCATACCCATCCAAAGGAAGACTCTTTGAATTTTTTCTAACTTGTTTGCCATAGAGGTTGAGATTTGGAATAGGGAAAGGAAATACATAGGTATGCCCTATAGGGAGGAGGCCAGTAGTTGAAGCTTCCCTACACTACTAAGAAATATTCCCTTCCACCCAACCAATTTCTTCTACATTCTCTCAAGAATGGAAATCCAAAAAGAGTTATTGACTTCCTTGACAATAAGAGGCAAACCAAGGTAGGTACCTAGAGGGGAAGTAATCTAACATCCTAGAATTATTAGCAACAATGCAGCAAATTGAGAGGGGAGAGAGAGTGAATCAATTTTCCCATAAACTCTGCACAACTCAAACTTAAATTCGGATATGATAATAAACAGTAAAAGCATAAATCAATAACACACATAACTCCAAGATTTTTGACGTGGAAAACCCGGTTAAGGGAAAAACCATGGTGGGAACCTACCCACAATCAGATAATACCATGTTAAGAGTAAGTTAAATTGCTCTTGTTTGTCCAAAACATAATTTTTACCACTTTCAATCGAATGCCATGTTTGATCAAATATTAAATTCTTAAAAAATGGGTTCGATTGAACCTAGGTTTGATCAAACCCCCTTTTTTAATGGTTTTTAAAAAAGAAAATGGTCGTTATACACAGAGGGGTTTGATAGAACATGGGTTCGATTGAACCCCAAGGGGTTCAATAGAACCCCTTTTGATATAACATATGTTCTATTGAACCCACTTTCTAGAGATCTCCTCCCCAAACTCTCCTAGTTTCTACAATTGTTTAGCCTTCAAAGCTCAAATTGGGGGCTCAAATGGATGAATTTTGACAAACCCAAATGCATGATAGTAGTATTCGAAGCAAGCTTTCCAATGATTACTATTTTAATATATATTGAGTTTATTAAGGATTTTTTTTAAGGTTAACCTGAAGATAGGTTTACACCAAACATCAACTTTTAAGTTCAATGCTATATGGAAAAATAGTAAACAAGTGAAATTTTCTTTTGAAAAATATCTACGCACTAGGTATTGAAGTCTTCTTTCCAACAAAAAAAATAAAAAATTGTTACATACACAATAAGTTACGAATGACCAAATGGATATATGTCAAAATTATAGTTAACTCGACTTCAAAACTTAATAAATTATGAAATATTGAAGATAATGTTATGAAACCAATTGAAAACATTGGATATGGATGTTGCAAAACTAAATTTGAAAGAATCACATTCATATCTATTTTAGAAAAAAAGTTATGCCTGACAAGTGAGTATCACTCTTTAAAAATGTTGGTTTTTAAAAAAAACTAGTTTTCAAGAGAGATAGAAAAATGGAAGCAAATTGATTACAAAATTTTCAAAAAATATTTTTAGAATCTACACACAAAATGACACAAATCACTAGTTCACATCATCTACAAATTATTTATGGTTTAGCAGTAATAGGTGTCTGAATGTGATTTTTTTTTTTCTCTGATAATGAATATTGCGGTGTCAAAGTTGGCAAAAAAGTGTAACCCACTATTGTGGGTTCACCGCAGTGCTGCCTAGAGCTCACTGCTCAAATCATGAAACAAGAAGGGCTACAACCCCAGGGAAGGGTCATCACCTTACAAAAGGATTTAGATTACATCTGGAGGATCATGAATTGATGAAATAGCATCTTCCCATGCCTGGTTAGAGTTCTGGTTAGGCACAAAACTCAAACTCTTCTTTTCACACTTCTTCACATTCTTTCACACTTCTTTGCACTTCTCTTCTACTACTGAAAGATGAATTCAATGTTTTCACACATAGATACATCTCACAAATGAATATTACATATATTTATACAAATCATCAACCTATATTTGAAGGTCTGCTCAACCCTCAACACAACTAACAAAATATTAACCTCACATACTAAAACAACACATGCATACCAAAACAATATCACTAAGACATAGTCTTGACCCAAATTAACACTACAACCAAGAAACACCGCCAAGAATTACGCCTTAGACATCCGCAACATGCTACAATTACCAAGAATGTCACATAACATGAAGAACACCACCAAATTAATAAAATGATCAACAACATGCATAATGATCAATGCAGACCATCAACACAGATAGGAACCAATCTAAAAAAATCCACAAGCAATGTAAATCACCATAGAAACAACTATAACATCACCACTTACTAGAATCTTTATCATCATTAACTTGATCCTCAAGAATACATACTGAACTGACTGTCAAATTGAAAGATTCACTTGTGGACTTCCAAATCATGAACCATTTGAATAGAGGACACTTGAATGTCCCAAACACTTTGTCAAATCTGCAAACCAAGATAATACAATTCTAGAGCAATGTAGAGCACACACCAAAATATTGAATAACATGAACAATTGAATATCAATCATAATACTGGACCTCATAACTCGAGAAAATCATCATGCAAACCACTGAAATTTTAGTTGAATCAACTAGAGATAAGTATCTCTAAACCCATTAATCTACAACAGCTCAACTGCAACACACTGACCAAACCAACTCATTTAATTTGAGTGCAACACTAGAATACACAAAAGAATATGTTGACATCAATGACAACACATCATTCTAACAAACTTCTTAGCAATATCCAACAAGAATACCATTCATTTTATCTGGTCAGCAATGTGGAAAAAATAGATGTTGCTTTTATCATAATTGATATATTGTCCTGAGGCATTTGCATAATGGTTAACAACCAAAGATAGCCCAAAGAGGATGGTGTCATCAATAAATTGTTGTAATACAATAGGGGGGACAAAAGAGGTGAGTTTGATGCCCATTAAAGTTCCTTTATTGATGAGTGAGCTGAAATTCTTGGCCAAGACCTCCACTAAAATAATAAAGAGATAAGGGGGACATGGGGTCACCTTGATGAAGCCCTTTTGATGTCTTGAAAGGTTCTCGAGGGACACCATTAACTAGGTAAAAGTATTTGGTAGTCATAATACATTCCCTGATGAGGTTAAGTAGTTTGACCCCAACACCAAACTTTTGAAAGACTTTAAACAAGAAGTTATAATTCACTCTATCGTAAGCTTTGGATATGTCTAGCTTCAGAACCATACTTGGCCTATGAAAACATTGAGTGGATGAATTTATGAGTGAAGACGACCACATCCAAGATTTGTCTACTCGAGACAAAAAAATTCTGGCTTGGACTTATAAGACTATCAAGAAAGGTTTTGATTATGTTAACCAAGACTTTGTAGAGAGTGTTGCAAAGGTTGATGGGTCTAAAATCCTTGAGAAGAGTAGGTTCATTAGTTTTTGGAACCAAAACAATAAAGGTGCTATTTAACTTTTTGAGCAGCTTGCCAGAACTAAAGAAGTCCTTAGTGGTAAGGACCAGATCAACACCAACCACTTCAGAGAAGTCTTGGAAAAAATATAGAGGGAAACCATCTAAGCTTGGGAGCTTATATTCCCCCTTGGAGAACACAACAAATCTCACCTCTTCTTCAATGACCGAGGTCATTATGTGATCATTATATTCCCTTGTGAGTGAGGAGGGTAGGCATAGAAGGAAAGTTTCATCCAAAACTGGATCCCTATACCTGTTATCACCCATAAATAATTTAGAGAAGTAATATGAGGCCATATTCCCAAGACCATCATCATCTTTAATTTCTTGGTTTTCGATCATTCCTTAGGTAGGTAATGTGGTTTCTTCTCTTTTGTATGCTTGCCGATCTGTGGAAATTTTTTTTGTCACCCTCTTTCAGCCTTTGAATCTTGGATTTTTGCTTCCAGGCTATTTCCTCCTTAGTTGATTTTCCCTTCCATTTTCTCCTAAAATTTCCTCTTCTCTATGGGTGGATTCAAGGAGATCCCCTTTTGTCAATTTTCTCTTGGATGGCTGACAAATTGGTTTTTAGTTCCTTTTTTTGAACAAAGATATCTCCAAAGTTATTTTTGTTCCATCCTCTCACATTTCTTCTGATTATATCCAGTTTTTGGGCCATGAAAAACATGGGTTTACCAGAGACATGAGAGTTCCACTATCTTTCAATACAATCCTTAAACTCAAGGTTTAGTAGTCCACGTAATTTCATACCAAAAGGGGTAACCCGCCTTGACATGTTGGAGAGTACTCACCAAAAGAAGAGGATTATGGTCAGACATAGTTCTAGGTAAGGATAAAAGCTTCACATTAAAAATAATGCCCGAGTTTCTAGAGAATAAATATGTCTAGTCTAACTTGTATGAGATCTTCACCCTTCCTATGTTTAGACCGAGTGAATCTTTGACCAACTAAGTCCATATCAAGTAGCCCATTATTATTGATGAAATCTACCAGATCTATCATGCTATCAGAGTACTCTTGTAGTCCCCCAAGTCTTTCAGAAGAGAAGAGGGGAGAATTGAAATCCCCCACAATCATGTAGTGAGCATTAGTGTCATTTTGGACAAGATAGGAAATGTCTTTCCAAAGGGAGAGTCGACCCATTCTAGAATTAGAGGCCAAAAAATTAATGAGAAACCAAGAAACATTACTAGAAGATAACTTAGAAGCAATAAAGTTGGGGGGGGGGGAGGAAACTAGGGTACCTAAAAACCACAAGGGGTCCCACATAGTGACTAGTCCACCAAAGGCTCCAGTGGAATTACTAATAAAAAACTAAGAGCTCGACCATATTTTACTAGAAATGTTAGCAAAGGAGGTGTCAATAATTTTGACCTCTTGGATTAAGAGGGCCTCAATCTCTTTTTTTGATATACAATTCTTCAAGGAGTATTGCTTCTATGGGTTTTTGAGGCTCTCATGTTAAAGGAAAGGAACTTCATTTCTTACCTTTGATATACGTCTCCAAGGTCCTATGTCTACCATTGATGACTTCCCTTACTGCTTCCTTTTACCAAGAGAGCCTCTGTGATGGGTGACCTGTCTTTGAGTTGGTCCCAACATCAGTCTTCATATTTCTTGTCTTTCACCTTTGTGTGATCCAACCCTCATCACCAAGGAGAGGGCATACACTAGAGGATGTTCCAAGTGAAGAGAAGTTTCTAACTATTGAGGGGTGGTTCTCCACATCAATTATTCCATCTAGAGAGCTTCAAGAATATAGTCTTAGAGGGGGTTAAGGCTTCCCCCTTAATGCAACTTGGGGTTGAGGACCTATCAGTAATCTCTCCCTCCTCCAAAGGAATCATTCCCAATAAAGGAGTATGTCTTGACATATCAGAAGGAGAAAGAATATGTCCATTCAACATAGCCACTTGAGAAGGAACCACAACAGCCAAGTCCAACCCTTGTTCATTTAGTATAGCCCCCTGAGAGGGAACAATAGTTGAGTTTGACAAGGGGGTATCTGAAACCCTGTCGACAAACTTAGGAGGTGAGATAATAAGTTTATTTATACCCTCCCAAAAGGGGTAGTCATTATAGTCAACCATTGGGGCCAAATAAACCACATTAGAAGGGTCCTCATTGATCATAGGTTCTTTAAGCTTGAGGGGCTTAGGGTCTGGTGCTTTACATTCAAAGATTAAGTGGCCCACCTTGGAGCACTTTTAACAAAAAAGTGTATGAATATTCATAGACTAGAGCTTGCGTCTAGCTACCTAATTTAGACTTCAAAGTGATAAAGTTAGGAAGATTCTTACTAACCATTGCTAAAACACAAAAACATGCATACACTAGTCAAGATTTGGATCTGGTAATCTCATCCAGAGCCAAAAAGTGCCTAATGGAGTTTCCAATCCATCAGATGACTAAATCATCCCAATATTTGAGAGGGAGTCGTAGAAGATGCATCCAAACCAAAGTAGACTTATGAAGGTCAACAGACAGGTTGAAACCAAGTTTCCACCTACAAAGAGATAGATGATTCTTGCCATAAGTCCAAAACCCAAAAAGAATCATAACAACATCCTCCTCCTAAGTAAATTTGAAGAGGAAAAGAACATTAGGCATAGCGATGACAGTGACACTACCCTTGAGATTCCATTTGGTTGAAGCCAAATTCCTAACCATCTCAACAGTGGGTTGGAGAGAGAAAATTTCAGAAGAACTCGAAGGAAACACATTTGATAGCAACCAAGAGGATATTCAGATATTTAAAAGGCACTATTGACTATGGATTATGGTATCCATTTGAAGGTAACTTTGACTTGAAGGTGTACACAGATGCAGATTGGGCAGGTAATGTTGATGATGGGAAAATAACAACTAGTGGAGCATTCTTTCTTGGAGGAAGACTTGTTTCATGGAGTAGCAAGAAGCAGAGTTACATATCACAGTCTACTGGTGAAGTTGAGTATGTTGAAACCTATATGAATTGTACCCAGGCAATCTGGATGAGGCACATTTAGGAAAGTTTCAAGATGGAGTTTACAGAACTTGTAAAGATCTTATGTGACAATACTAGTACCATAAATATTTCCAAGAACCCTATTTTGCATGCATGAACCAAATATATTGAATTGAAGTATCATTTATTGAGGGAAAAAGTGCAAAGTAAAGATGTGATCTTGGAGCATATTTCTACCAAGGAGTAGCTTGCAAATATCTTTACTAAATCTCTGCCTAAGAATACTTTTGAGTATCTTAGAATTCAGCTAGGGGTTGTACCCCTTCATCAGGTGAATTGAGCATGACATAGAGTACATCAGTCTTGGAGTTACTTGTAGAATTTTACAACAGGATTGATGTGGAGTGGAGTTATTCCATAGTGGGAGCATTAAGCTACAGGTTGTTGATGTTGAACAATGAAGTTTTACATTGCATGTTTTACTTTCAATTTGGTAATGTTTTCAAAGGGGGAGAAGAACTATGTGATTATGTGGGAGAAGAATTGTATGATTGACAGAGAGAAGATCTATAGCTAGCTACAAGCTGGTGAAAGAACTATGTGGTTATGTGGGAGAAGAATTTTATGATTGACAGAGAGAAGATCTATAGCCAGCTACACGTTGATGACAAGGAGAGTACATGGTAAAATGTAAACTAGGATTCCTATTCACAATCACAACAATCAATGATATTGATATTTGTATTGCCATCAATGCCAAAGGGGGAGATTGTTGGCATTTGCATGAAGATTGCAATAATGAAATGTTATGTTGTCATTGATGTCAATTAACTAGTAATGATATTGTTATAATGTTGTTTTGTAACTAGTAGGAAGAGCTAGAGAAGGAACCTGTAACTGGTAGGTAAGTTTGTGGAGTGAACCGGTATTGCTAAGTATTGGAGAGTTGAACTGATAAACCCTACATGTTGATTTGATAAACCCTAACCAATTAAGTTTTGTGAATTGGTTGTATTGGTTTATGATTTGACGATGAGTGGTAATGATGATGACACATATGCAAATTGTATGAAGAGAGTTTCAAAGTGTTATTGGCAAGTTGAGATAACGGTTTTTGTCTAGGGAATGAGCAAGAATATTGCATGTAATGCAAATCACGTGATGAGTTACTGAGTTTGATGAAGCAGTGATCAAGGAGCAGTCGAGGCTTTCTTGAATGATGTGCAGAGATTGTTATGTAATCCAATGGTCATATTTGAACTGACTTGTTTGTAATCTCTATGAGAGAATTAGGTTTTTGTTGTGTTACCGACCTATTGATTTATTTATAAGGTCAATGAGTTGTTTTGTTTTGGAGTTGGAAAAGTTTCATTTGAGTGTGTGGTTGATAAATTGGATGATGTATCTGTAGTTTGTGTAAAGGAAGATAGAAGCATGAAAAGGATATGAATAAGCAAGTGTAGTGCTATTCAAATAGATCTGCAAACCCATATTGTTTTCAAACAATTACAATTGTTTTGAAATCCCCTAACTGGGTAAGCTCTAACAAGCTTGGTGTTATTTAAATCCTCTAACCAGGTGGTCCATTAGCTTGGATTTCAAATCCTCTACTGAGGTTACTCCTCACAGGGTATTTCTTCTAACAAGGCATTATAATCAATCCCTTAACTAGGTGGTCCCTAATAGGATCTGTTCTTAATAGGACATTTTGTAAAAGCTTTAACAGGCTTGGCTCCTAATAGGGTGAACTTCAGAAGAGTTTAGATAGTTATCCTGTGAGTCTCATCTCACCATGGATTTTCCCATTTGGGTTTCCACATCAAAAATATTGTGTCAAGTGGTGAATGTTTTTGTGGTTATGTCTTCTATGGATGATTTGCTTAACTACTTAATCCACTCTGATAAGTCATGATAACCGGCAACAATAAGAAATGAAGTTTTACTTATGTCAATAAAAGTATTTGTATGTTTATGAGTTTCAAGTTGTTTACTGTTAATCTGTTGTAATAGTCAACTGGTATATTCTGATAGTGATATTGCATTTATAGTTCAATGGTTTAACTTGTCAGTTCTAAGTGTACTTTGCAAGGTTGATTTTGAGATTGGTGAAAGTTTATTATCATTTTTTCTATCTATTGATTCACTCCCCCCACTCAGTAGTTGATCAGATCCTTATTCATTCATCATGTCATCAATTGGTATATGAGCTTCTCAGGTCCTCTAAGGTCTAAGCCTAACAACTTGAGGTAAAGATCTTGTAGAACATGATGAAGAAGGAAGGTCTGAAGTTTAATAGAGAGAAATATAGAATATGGAGTGATAGAATGAAAAATTATATCAAGAGTCTAGGAAATCAATACTGGGAACATGTTGGTACTCAATATGTTGCACCTAGTGGGATTATGACTGATGATCAGAAAAAGAGCAGCAAGAAAACAATCAAGCACTAGAGGCTATTATTAGTTCTTTGTCTGATGTAGAATATGTTGATGTCTATGGTCTGGAGACTGCATATGAGGCATGGAAGAAACTTGAAGAGATTTGTAGTGGTGATGAACATGTGAAGATTGCCAAGGAAGAGAGTCTAAGAGGAAAGTTTGATGACATGTGGATGGCTGAAGGTGAGAATATCCAACATTATGATCAAAGGATAAAAGAGATAGTTGGTGAGATCAAGAGTGAAGGTGGTAAAGTGGAAGATGCCATAATGGTTAGTAAGGTGTTGAGAACCCTTCTACCGGTCTATGTTAACCAAGTTACAACCATTTAGGAGCTAAAATCTATTGACAAAACTAAGGTAACCCTTGACTTCATTGGTAAGCTTACTCTTTTGAATTAAATGGTTATGCTGGTAGTGTTTAGAAATGTGAGTCTACATTTAAAGATTTAGTTTCTAACTCATCTATGAGGAAAAGTAGAGATGTCAGTCACAGTTATGAATCTAGATCCAATAGAAAAGTTGATGATGAAGACAGTTTGGTTGATCTTGAAGCATTGTTGGCCAAGCGGTTGCCCAGAGGAACCAGTAAATACAAAGGTAAATTACCTTTGAAATGTTTTACATTCAACAAGATTGGACACATTGCAGCTAACTATCCTAATGGTGATAATGACCAAAAGCGAGAGAAGTTCAAGAAGTACAAGGAAAAAGGCAAAAGAGATTGTCTTATTGCAGCTGATGGTGCTATCACTGATGAGGAATCTGAGGGTGATGCTAATGAAGACATTGTGTTTGTATCCATTAAAGAGGAAACATCTAATTAGAAGGCTTTAGTTTCTCGCATGGATAATTCTGATGATTGGATCATTTATAGTGGTTGTTCACATCACATGACTGGTGACCGGAGCAAATTTATTTCTTTGAAGGAATTTGATGGAGGAGTTGTAAGATTTGGTAATGACTCACCCTGCATGGTTAAAGGTAAGGGAACTATTTCTCTTAATGGAAAGAGCAGTGTAGATGATGTCTACTGGGTTGAAGGTCTAAATCACAATCTTTTGAGTGTTTCTCAACTCAATGACAAAGGATATCCATTGGAGTTTAAGAATGGTATGTGCAAAATCTATGGGAGCAAAGGTGAACTGATTGCAACCAAAAAGAAGACTAAAGGTAACCCATTTCACTTGAATCCTAAAGTCAACAACTGTTTAATTGCTAAAGTAGATGATAGTTGGCTTTGGCATAGGAGATTTTGTCATATAAATTTTGATAACATTGTTAAAGTGAGTAAGTCCAAGACAATTAGAGATTTGACTTAGTTGGACAAACCAGTTAATGCTCTATGTAAGGAATGATAGTTGGGAAATATGACATCCTCAATTTTCAAGAGAAAATCTTTTTCAGTGGAACATTTGTTAGATTTAGTTCATACAAACCTCTGTGAACCAATAAGGACTAAAAGTGTTCAAGGTGATAGATATTTTATGATCTTCACTGATGATTTCTCAAGAATGATGTGGGTCATATTCTTGAAGGATAAAACATAAGCATTTGGTAAATTCAAGGCATTCAGGGCCTTAGTTGAAAAGGAGAGTGGTAAGAAGATAAAATGTCTAAGGAATGATCAAGGCAATGAATTTACTTCTAAGGAATTCACTAGATATTGTGAAGGAAATGGTATCAAATGACAACTTTCTCCACCGAGGACACCACACTAGAATGGTATTTCAAAGAGGAACAACCGGTTAGTTTTTGAAGCTACTAGAATGATATTGATACAAGGAGGTGTCGTGAAAACTTTCTGGAGAGAAACTATCAGCACAACTATGTACACTATGAACCAGATTTTGGTAAAAAGAGGTAAGGATAAGACTCCTTATGAATACTGGTATGATAGATCACCTAATTTTAGTTATTTCAAGATATTTGGATGTTTTATTAATAGAGGTGACTATGTTAGAAAGTTTGAGACTAAAAGTGATGAAGGTATATTTCTTGGTTATTCCACTAAGAGTAAGGCCTACAAATGTTATAACAACCAGACACAGAGAATCACTAAGAGTGTTGATGTTCAAGTGGATGAGTATCTTGAAGTCTCAGGGGAAATTAGTATGGAGAAAAAGGATGAAGATCCTTGCATTTTGTTTTTGGAACTAGAACCTATGAAACTTGAAACCGGTAAAGAGAATGCTATTGTACTAGTTCAACTGGAATAGGTAGATTCAGAAGAAGATGATGATAATGAAGAAGAAGAACCTGAAGATAATGATCATGTTATTCTGAGGTATGTGAAAATCAATCATAATCTTGACTAGATTATTGGAGATAAGGATGTTGGAGTGCTAACCAGAAGAATAATTAGAGAAAATTCTTGCATGATCTCCACTATTGAGCCTATAACTGCTAAGGAAGCATTTGGAGATGATCATTGGGTCAAAGCTATGAAGGAGGAGCTTGATAAAATTGAGAAGAACAATACATGGACCCTAGTACCCCGACCGGTAAATAAAAATGTGATAGGTACTAAGTGGGTATTTAGGAACAAGCTGAATGAAGATGATGTAGTAGTTCACAACAAAACTAGATTGGTTTGCAATGGTTATGCACAAAAAGAAGTAGAAGATTAGGGCAAGACTTTTGCATCAGTGGCTAGACTAGAAGGTGTCAGAACTTTACTTGCATTTGCAGCACATAAGGGATTCAAAGTATATCAGATAGATGGTGTGAAGTTAGCATTTTTAAATGGAATACTAGAAGAGGAAGTATACATTGAGTAGAGAGATGGTTATGCTTTGACTGATGAAAAAGACATGGTATGTAAGTTACACAAAACACTATATGTATTGAAGCAAGCACCAAGAGCATGGTATGAAAGGCTTCATTCACACCTGATGAAGATAGGTTTTTAGAGAACTAGTGAAGATAGAAACATATATCTCAAATATGAAGGAGATAAGATACTGGTTAGTGAAGTGTTTGTAGATGATATCATATTTGGAGGTGTAGATGACATGAGAAATGACTATGTAAATTTAATGAAAAGTGAGTTTGAAATGTCTCTAGTGGGAGAGATAAAAAATTTCATAGGCTTGCAAATTCAACAAATGAACAGCAGTATTTTCATCACAATCTAAGTATGTGAAAGAGGTATTAAAGTATTTTGGTATGAGTGACTGTAAACCAGTTGGGACACCAATGGTTGCAGGTTGTAAGTTGTCTAAGGAAGATGAGGCCACATCTGTTGATAAAAAGGAGTATGGGTCAATGATTGGAAAATTGCACTATGTTGTTCACAACAGACCAGATATAGTTCATGCAGTTGGTCTAGTTGATAGATTTCAGAAGAATCCAAAGAAAACACATTTGATAGCAACCAAGAGGATATTCAGATATTTAAAAGGCACTATTGAATATGGATTATGGTATCCATATGAAGGTAACTTTGACTTGAAGGTGTACATAGATGTAGATTGGGTAGGTAATGTTGATGATAGGAAAAGAACAACCGCTGGAGCAATCTTTCTTGGAGGAAGACTTGTTTCATGGAGTCAAAAGAAGAAGAGTTGTATATCACAGTCTACTGCTGAAGCTAAGTATGTTGTAGCTTATATGAATTGTACCTAGGCTATCTAAATGAGGCACATTTTGGAAGGTCTCAAGATGAAGTTTATAGAACTTGTAAAGATCTTATGTGACAATACCAGTGCCATAAATATTTCCAAGAACCCTATTTTGCACTCACGAACCAAGCATATTGAATTGAAGTATCATTTATTGAAGAAAAAGTGCAGAGTAAAGATGTGATCTTGGAGCATATTTCTACCAAGGAGAAACTTGCATATATCTTTACTAAACCTCTGCCTAAGACTACTTTTGAGTATCTTAAAAGTCAGCTAGGGGCTGTACCCCTTCATGAGCTGAATTGAGGATGATGTAGAGTACATCGGTCCCAAAGATACTTACAGAATTTTACAATAGAATTGATGTGGAGTGGAGTTATTCCATAGGGGGAGCATCAAGTTGTAGGTTGTTGATGCTGAATAGTAAAGTTTTACATTGCATGTTTTACTTTCAATTTGGCATTGTTGTCAATGGGGGAGAAGAACTATGTGATTATGTGGGAGAAGAATTGTATGATTGACATAGAGAAGATCTACAACTAGCTACAAGTTGATGAAAGAACTATGTCATTATATGGGAGAAGAATTGTATGATTGACAGAGAGAAGATCTACAACCAGCTACAAGATGATGACAAGGAGAGTACATGGTAAAATGTAAACCAAGATTCCTATTCAAAATCACAACAATCAATAGTATAGATATTTGTATTGCCATCAATGCCAAAGGGGGAGATTGTTGGCATTTGCATGAAGATTGCATTAATGAAATGTTATGTTGTCATTGATGTCAATTAACCGGTAATGATATTATTATAATGTTGTTTTGTAACCAGTAGGAAGAGCTAGTGAAGGAAACTATAATTGGTAGGTAAGTTTGTGGAGTGAACCGGTATTGCTAAGTATTGTAGAGTTGAACCAGTAAACCTTACCTATTGATTTGATAAACCCTAACTAATTAAGTTTGGTGAATTGGTTGTATTAGTTTATGATCTGATGATGAGTGGCAATGATTATGACACATATGCATATTGTATGAAGAGAGTTTCAAAGTATTTTTGGCACATTGAGATAATGGTTTTTGTCTAGGAAATGAGAAAGTATATTGCATGTAATGCAAAGTGTGTGATGAGTTACTGAGTTCAATGAATAGGTGATCAAGGAGTGGTCAAGGATTTCTTGAATTATGTGCAAAGATTGTTATGGAGTCCAATGGTCATACTTGAACTGACTTGTTTGTAATATCTATGGGAGAATTAGGTTTTTGTTGTGTTACCGACCTATTGATTTGTTTATAAGGTTGATGAGTTGTTTTGTTTCAGAGTTGGAAAAGTTTCAGTTGAGTGTGTGGTTGCCAAATCGGATGATGTATCTATAGTCTGTGTAAAGGCAGATAGGAGCATGAAAAGGATCTGAGCAAGCAAATGTAGTGCTATTCAAATAGATCAACAAACCCCTGTTGTTTTCTAATAATTATAGTAGTTTTGAAATCCCCTAACCGAGTAAGCTCTAACAAGCTTGGTGTTATTTAAATCCTCTAACCAGGTGGTCCATTAGCTTGGATTTCAAATCCTCTACTGAGGTTACTCCTCATAGGGTATTGCTTCTAACAAGGCATTATAGTCAATCCCTTAACGGGGTGGTCCCTAATAGGATCTGTTCTTAATAAGATTTTTTGTAAAAGTTTTAATAGGATTGGCTCCTAACATGGCGAACTTCAAAAGAGTTCATATAGTTATCTTATGAGTCTCATCTCACCGTGGTTTTTCCCATTTGGGTTTCATCGTAAAAAATATCGTGTCAAGTGGTGAATGTTTTTGTGGTTATGTTTTCTATGGATGATTTGCTTAATTACTTAATCCACTTTGATAAGTCCTGATAACCGACATAAATATAAAATGAAGTTTTACTTATATAATTAAAAGTATTTGGATGTTTATGAGTTTCAATTTGTTTACTATTAATCTATTGTAACAGTCAACCAGTTTATTCTGATAGTGATATTGCATTTATAGTTCAGTGGTTTAACTTGTCAGTTTTAAGTTTACTTTGAGAGGTTGATTTTGAGACTGGTGAAAGTTTATTATCAGTTTTTCTATCTACCGATTCACCCCCCGTCTTATTAGTTGACCGGATCCTTATGATTTCATCATACCATCATTGGATGCCACCTGTAGCTCTTTATTGTAGACATAAGACTTATGGGTCTGAAGGCTTTTTTAGATGCAATCCCAATGCATAATTCTCTTGATTTTCAGGAGATGATTGTCCCTCCTAGGCCTCTGCAACTGATTTCAATTACCACCCATGCTCATTCAATGTGATATGAGGACATTTTGCCTTGCAGATGCATCTATGTAGAGATCTCCCCTTTGTGTGTAGGGATTTTTCTTTTCCAGAGGCAGAGGATGTTCTCAGAGCTAAATTAAACATGCCATTAGATCAATCAATCTGATCTTACCTTCCCTCTTGCATGTATTTTGTAACCTAAGGGTTTCCAACTAGGTTCAATTTTGAGTTATGCCTTTACTATAAAGGAAATTTCTATATCTTTTCAAGGATATTTTTTCTTTTTCTCTTGAATAATTCTTATGTCTCTCTATAACTGAAAATTTTGCCTTGCCTATACATTATTAGAAATAGCTTGTTTTGCCTCCTTTCAGTTCTCAAAATCTGTGTAATTCTTTTACGTCGTTATCTGAATGCACTCTCTTTTATTTTCTTGAGTATAAGTGATTATGTTGATCCCTTGTAGATGTCATCTATGAATTGGATTAGTTCCTCCTATTGTCTTATGAATTCCAACCTTCGCTCTTTCTTGTGGAAGCTATCTAGGTTAGAAATCTGTGCTTGTTTTAGGTAGTTTCTATTGCTATTCCATGTAATCATAGGCAGTAAGATCATAGTTTCAATCTGGGTGCAAACCTATTTTCCCCTCTTTCAGTACCCCTTTCCTTTTTCTCCCTTTTCCTTGTCAGATCAATAGATTAGACTTTCATGTGTTGGTTTGGTCCAACACTTTGCATTGGATTGGAAGGAAGTCGGCCTTCTCCAGAGATTCAACCTCACAATAGCACAAGGTCCCACACTTGAGAGGTTGATTCAATTTCTCACAAGGTTGATGATCAAGTCTGATCTTCACAGGGTGCAAACTTTTGTCAACAGAGACCACAATTTTAGGACCATTAATAGACACCTCCTTCACAAGTGGAGTAGCTATAGGGTCCCCGACGGTGAGAGAACCCATTGTAACCCCTACGGGTACTTTCTCACCAGAAAGAGTAATAGATTTAGTGAGAGGAACTATCCCTACAACAACATCCAATAGAGGATCAGCTGGTGGGGGAGCCTAGCCCCCACCATGGTGGACACCATGAATGTAAAAAATTCAAAATTCAAAAGCTTGCATAGTAGAAAGTTACAAAGCGTTGGATGAAAATCCATGCGAACTAAATGTTGAATGTATATTGAATATTTAATTTTATTTTTGAAATATGATAAATCATAAATATTATTATTTATATATAATTTTGTTAAATAGCATAATTAAATTTGTTATTCACAAATTATTCGATATAGATATTGTAGACACCCAAAAATGGTCAACGCTTGCAAGGTCATACTTTAACATTTGCGCATTGCCTCATTTTAGGTTTTTGCATCGCATTAACATTTCTCCTATGTTACACACTTGGTTTTTATCATTTGCGAACATTGAGTCATTCTTCTACAGTTCTTCAGTCATCTCGTCCTCAAATTTGGTCTTCTCGACAACATTATCCAGTCATGATTTTGATCAATTTTATCCTGTCGCATTAATGTGTGTATTCATTTGTCATCAATCCTCCAATCCTGTCAATCTTGCGATCGATTTGTCATTGATCGTTGTCCTCTTATCAATCTTGTCGATTTATCATCAATCCTTCAATCTTGTCATCATGCGATCAATTTGTCATCGATCGCTGTCATGTGCAATCTTGTCATTTTGCGATCGATTTGTCATCGATCGTGGTCATTTTCAATCTTGTCGTCTTGCAATCTATTTTGTCATTAATTCTTGTCCTCTTGTTGATTTTGTCATTTTGCGATCATTTCACTATCAATCATTGTCTGTCTCAATTATGTCAATTTGGATCAATTTGTCATTGTTCCTCGTCAATTGGCACATTTATCAATCAAATCATTTTGTCACATTGGTCATTTATCAGTTCAAAATCATGACATTAATTATCCTCAATCAAGACCTAATTGTCATTTTCACATTTCTAATTCGTCTTCTAGGGTTTTATGATTTATTCATTTAACCTAATTTGTCATTTCTTCCTTTAGGATTAAATAAATTACTTATTTATCCTAAGTCTTCTCATTACAATTAAATCTTTATTTAATTGGCTAATTATTCCTCTTTGTGAATTGATTAATAAATGAAAAATTATTAATTAATTCACTAAATCCTAATTTCTAATTTCTTTCAATTTCTAATTCCTAATTTTCATCAATTTCAATTTTCTAATTTCTCAAATTTCTAATTTCTTTTCCCTCCTATTTCATCTCCTAATTCCATGGGAATGGCATGTCAATTTGTCATAAATTGTCATAATTGACAATCAATCAATTTTGACATAGAATGTGTCATAATTTGTCATCAATTATCAATCAATCAAATTGTGCATGGAAAGTGCATAATTTGTCATAATTTGTCATATTGATTTGCAATTTCCATTTGAGTTGCATCATGCCAATCTTGTCATTTATCCAATTTCTCTATAAATTGGATGATTTTCAATCAAACCTGGTTCGAATTTCTATCAAACTACCGAACTTTCGTTTCTAGTACTCTTGAGCTTTTTGCTTTCAATTGTGTGAGCACTTGTAGGTGAGATCCACAAACCCATTGAAGAGGAAAGAACAACAATGGAGCCGCATGGAAGAAGCATATGGTTTGCATGACATTTTCTTTTAAATGCTTTGTTTTTGTGCCTCTATTGAATGTGCTTTGGAATTAGGTTCATTTCAACGAGAGTTCTTTTGATTGAGCTAGCATGTCTTGTGTTTTGATTGATTGATCTACTTGTTTTGATGATTCCTAATTTCTATGCTACAGATATATTTTTGAAATTTTACTTAAAATATAATATTTATCAAATTCTAAGTGAAAACTAAATGTTTTGAATGCATTACAAAAATATGATAAATTATAAAAATTACTTATATTTTATTTTTCGATGATTACTACAATTTAATTTAATGTTCACAAATTATTCCCTATATTTATTATAGATTTTTTACTTTACTTAGAATATAAGATTTATCTTTTGATTGTTTTAAAAAGTTTAAATGTTTTGAATGTATTTTGATTATTTATTTTAATTTTAAAAATATGATAAATCATAAAATTATATTTTTTACAATTTTTTAAATACTATAATTTGATTTGTAGTAGTATATATGCATTTTAAAAATATTTTCTTAGATTATATTAAAATGTATATTTTGATTGAATAAAAAATAATAAATCACAGTCTAAGTGTGAATTGAATGTTTTCATGTTTTTATTCTAAAAGTAATCATGAATTTTAAAATTACTCATTTGTATAAATGATTGAAATGTTAGTCAATTATATAGCTTAATATATTTTTTTATTTTTAATATAAAAGAACATTTAATTTTTTCTTGTTATTGTTATTCCTTTTATTTATCTAAATCATAAACTCTTCATAGTTGGAAATAGTCAACCAATTGTAATTGGACTTAGTATTGTAGATCTTATTTTTCTCTCAATTCATAAATGATACAATTAATAAGTAGGGAAGCTTTAGTTCAGGAGGCAAAGTAATTAAGGAGACCTTGGACATCTATTGCAATGCTTCATGAAAAATTTTAAATAAAGACAAGAAAAAGATCTTCTTTTTCAATACAAAAAATGTTGGCAATTGACACTCATTTGATTGGTTTCAATATGTTGTCATTAAAGGAAACATGTTCTAGCTTCATATTTTGGTTGAGTAGTGTACTGGCAGATACTTTACCGACACCGACACCAACAGGTATCTTCATCGGTTGGAAGGAATTATTTGGTTACCGGTATTGCAATCTGATATGGTTCACATTCAAGTTATCGGTATTGGAGGCCAACATCATTTGGGAGATCCGACATCGACAATTGATTTTGATATTTATGTATATATGTTATTGAGCCGACATGTATATTCAATTTATAATTATCTTTGTAAGCCAACATAAGACATGATGGATTATAAAGGGTATATAGGTCATTTGATTAGATCATTTTTCAATATGGAAGAATATTATAGGATATGGAAGATGTATTGAGATATATGGAAGGTTGTAATGCGAAGTTTATGTAAGAGTTTATTCCAGTAAGGGTTTAGGGTTTTAGACCAGAATAGATAGAGCTTAACCAAAACTGTATTTAGGCATAGAGGATGCTATCATTGCAGTTCAATCATTTCTTCAGATTGTAGTATGGATTTGTATGTAGTCAGTGAGACTCCTTTTGTGATTGAGTAGTGTGCTCTAGGCTATAAGCCTTCGTGCAAGTGCAGGCCCCTATATTTTGTAATATCTTTTCATAAGGCTAGTGGATTGATATTGTGGTTCACAAATCCCACTGTGGTTTTTCCTCTTTGAGGTTTTCCATGTATAATTATCTATGTTATGGTATTCATTTATGTGATTGGCTTATTGGTTTCTTTACTTCTTTCAATTCTATATGTATCGGTATACCAGTTGGTGAATGAATATTTTAACAAGGTTAAAATTGATCATTTCGGTAGAATACTAATTCACCCCCCACCCTTCACAGTGTTCTTGGATTCCAACAATTGTTATCAGAGCCTTGTGCCTTAGAGGAAGTTTAACAGTTTGAGGGAGATCCTGAATCCAGAATCCACGAATTTGAGTTTGGAGAGGCAACTTGAGGTAGCACTTGAAGATTATGATGCTAAAAGGATGAAGAACTTGAAGTTACAAGATGAATTGAATTCTTCTCAGGAATTCATTCTTGTCCTACAGGAGAGACTCTCATCTGTTCAAGCTAGGTGGAAGAAAATTTTATAGAATAAGGATAATGATGAGAAAGATGCACTTAATGAGAGATGTCAGAAGCTGAGTCAGGAGAACATGGTTATAAGGAATGAAATGCAAGCAATAACTATGAGGATGTCAAAGGAGATCGAAGACTGGAAGAAGAAGGAAGAAAATCTTGTTGTATCTCTGAAAGGCAAATTTGAAGAATGCACCCGGTTGGTTCATGAGAATGATATGTTGAGAACTGATTTAGTGAAATTGCAGAGTAATGAACAAGAACTTGAGAGATAAATGACAATTTTGAGGGATGATTTGACTATTGCAAGTGTGTACAAAGACAAATTCAAGATTAGTTCTAAACAACTTGATGAAGTATTGAGAGGACAAAGACAGAATGGAGATTCCAGTGGACTTGGATTTGAACAAAGTTAATGCTCTGGTACTGCTAATGAAGATCAAAACCTGAAGGCACTGATAAGACAACTTAATGCTTATAAATTTAATGCTAGATGTTGTATTTGTAATAAATTTGGTCACATGGCTAGGCAATGTAGAAATAGAGCAAATCATAAACCTGATTCTACTCCTAGTCAATGTTATAAATGCAATAAGTATGGTCATAAGACAAAAGATTGAAAAATGAATGTTAAATGTTATGCATGCGGAAAATTTGGACATATGGCTAATTAGTGCAGGTCAAGCAATTACACCAATTTTAGCAAAGAAATTCAAAAGAACAATGTTACATGCTATGCATGTAGTAAGGTTGGATACATAGCTAAGTTTTGTAGAAGCAGAAATCCATCTGTTAACAATGAAGGATGAAATGATAAAGGGAAAGAGAAGGTTAATGAAATCAGGCAAGATCATACCCAAAGATGGCTTAGGAAGTCAAAAGAACAATCAACAGATGGGAATGCTCAGGCTACTCAACCGTCAAAGGAGGTTGCTCCTGCACCGACAATAAGCTCATCTGATAACTGAGGCAAATGCCTTAGGGGTAGGAAAAATTCATGACAATATTGCTTATGCCCTAGGAAGAGGTTCTGGAAGATGTTCTAGATTTTGGAAATGCTTATCTGACATGGAGATGTTTGATCAAGATCCGGTATCTTTCACCAGAAGTTATTCATATCAATAACGAATTAGGGTTTCTTGGAGGTTAAAAGGTTGAATTCACTTCATTTCTGATCACTTTTCATCCAGAGTGATTCAGAGTGATTCAGAGCGAGTCTAAGGAAATTCAGTGCGATCGATATCTTCTTGAGTGATTTCACCAGCGATCGGAAGAGTTCTGTAGGGGTTTCACCGACAGCTATTCATAGGTATTTATCTTTCATCATGGAAGTGAGATCATCCTCTGTACCTATGTTTATTGTGAATCCTACTATTGTTGAGGTCAAGGACTATCCTAGGCTGACTTTCAAACGATGCCCACATATTGCCACCCTAGATGATTTGGTTGGCGCTTTTTCCCATGTTCTGGAAGGAGCCATATATGTTGAAGATGACAGATCTTACATTCACTATCATATTGAGGATTTTGGAATGAGTGATTTTAAGAGCATGTACATGAGTGAGTTAATGGGAGATTTTGAAAAGATTAAGCCCAAGTACAAGCATATTGAGGATCTAGGGTTTACCAGCATTCTGGATATTCCAGAATTTGAAGATGAGACTTGTTAGATATGTTTTGAGAAGAGTGGATGGAGAATTTATCTGGTTGGACATACCATATAAAATATTGAAGGAGGCCATCAGGGCCATCATCAGTTTACCGCAGGTTGGACAATGACCAGAGAAGAAGGTTTCTAATGATCAGGTCAACAAGATCACCAATGCAACATCAGACAAGCGATCAATGAGGGTTAGCACTATCACTAACAAAGATATCAGATTCAGAAGCATAATTATTGGCTACAAGGTAACTTAGTCAAACCGTCTGAAATCTTTTTCTAGCTCCTACATTTATGCAACTCATAAGATGATGAGGGAAAATGAAAAGTTAGATCTTTGTGGTTGGATGTTGGATGAATTGTTAATTAACCTAGGGAAGATCAAATGAGAGAAGAAGGGAACATTTTGGTATGGCAATCTTATTGTTTATTTAATGCTATTTTTCATAAATGAAACTCCTTGTTTTAGGAAGAGACAATGGGAATTTGATATCCCAGTAGGAAGGCAACTAAAGCAATCTATTGCTACATTGGGTAGGTAACGAGATGGCAAAGTTTGCAGTTACTTTAAAGAATTCCAGAAGGCTATGAATTCTAGGAAGAGGGTTCCAAAGCACATTGTTGAGAAATACTCAATCAAGATATGCTTCATGGTTAAGAAAGATGAAACTTTGATGAAGGCAGTTAGGCCCCAAAATATATGGATTGAAGAGATGGGTTATGAAGTTGATGCATAGATTCTAGATGCCTATGCATGGTTGCTAATTGATGCACCTATTGATGAGGCAGTAAACTCCTTTGGTACTGCTAAGTAGAAAAAGCAAGAGGTTGAAATTGAGTTTAATCGGAAGAAGAGGGAGAAGCAATAGGGCAAGGAAAGCAAGTTTGTAGAATAGGTATCTCAGGACATCAAAGCATTAATTAACATTGTTCTGGAAAAATGAAGGAAGAGAAAAAAGCCAGAAATTTTTATTGAGTCTATTCCATCAGGATCTAGATCTGATGATGACACACCCTTGGCATTCAAGAGGGTATTAAGGAATAAAAGTGAAGAGACTAAGGTGGAAGCAAAGAAGCAACTGGTTAGGAAAGTTACAATGAGGGTATCGACACAGAAGAGAGCTCCTAAAGAAACACCTTCTGCCCCATCCAGTACTAGAAGAAGAAGGAAGAAGGATGACACTGATCTTGTACTTGTATCTAGTAATGTAACTATTATTCCACCCAATACTTGTGAAAATTTGGTTGATGAAATAACTAAAGATGGTATGTTGAAGAATGTATAATTTTATTATGATCATTTGGATGATGGTGAATAGAGAGAAGTTGAGCAAGTAGTTTTACTGTATTTGGATGCTAGAAGATTATCA
This sequence comes from Cryptomeria japonica, assembly GCF_030272615.1. Classification (NCBI taxonomy): domain Eukaryota; kingdom Viridiplantae; phylum Streptophyta; class Pinopsida; order Cupressales; family Cupressaceae; genus Cryptomeria; species Cryptomeria japonica. Next base: position 549,555,681 of record NC_081411.1, on the reverse strand, counting down.
GCAATGGAGGAGGACAAGCACATAAAGATTCAAGATTTGTTAAATACTTGTACATCCATTACTCCAAAGGAGTTGGACAAGACTCTTGAGGTTGGAGATAGGAAGATCTTTCATAGCAAGCATAGAATAATTAGTCTTATGTTAAGTAGGGTTAATGAGATAGTCACTGAGAGACACAAGACATGGGTTCAATTTTTGGGTACAAACCCTAGTTTTTATACTTCACGAAAGGCTAAAATAGATAATACAGATATCCCGATTGAAGGGAAAGATAAAGGTATAATGGGTACCACATCTACAATTTTGCAAAATATTAAGATATTAGATATTGAGCCCTCAGTAGAAACTAATGTTTAGGCAAATGCTGAGATACTGACATAATCAGAGAGTGTAAAGGTTGCAAGTGTATAGGTTACTAATGTTGAGGACAATAGTCCTCTAGATCAGAATGTATAGGTTGAGGACATAGTTCCTAAGGAGGAACCGCTAGTAACTAAGACTGCACCAAGTGGTGAAGCTACTGGTGCAAGTGAGGAAGCTATAAAAGTTAAACCATCAGAGGAGAAGAAAGAGGAATTTGGTAGGGAACCTATAGTGAACCCATCATTGTTGTCAATTGACACCTCACAGGTTGAAAAGAAAAGCATAATAAAGATGAGTTCTATTGAGCTCATGATGATGGCTAAACAAAAAATGATGAAGGAAGGATCTATGGACAAAGGAGTTATTGATCAGTCTATCCCTGTATTGCATCGACTTGTACCAGAGTACAAATTTGATAAAGAAGCGAGCCCATCTGACAAGCTTAAAGTAATCACAAAGCACATTTCAAAGGACTTTCAATCTTTACAGCAGATATCAAATGGGTAGGCACTAGAGAGGTTTACACAAGCTAAGAGAGCAACATTTGATCAGATGATTGAGGAGAGGAAGGAGATTAATGATAAGTTGAAGTTGATTGATAATGCTTTGAGGCAGTGTACTAAAATATATAGAGTATTTTGTAACACATGTTTACTTACAGCTGAGATAGATAAAAGGATTAAGGATATTTAGGAGGAGATTATAGGTATAGTCAATTCTTTTGACAGATCCAATTCTCTGACTACATCTATTGATGGTCAAATTTTGGTTTTGGAAGCCCAAGTTTTAACTCTTTAGAGGGAAAAAGATAAAATCATAAGGAGAGCCAAAAGTCTTAGAGGATTGGTGAGTCCTCGGTTGAATTCATTAAGTGTACATAAGGAGTGTATAGATATGGTTGGTAAGCCCACACTGACAGAGCTAAATAAGAAAGAGTCATATGACCATATGCTAAATGGACTTGTATCTATTTCTGGCACTTTCAAATCAGGTTGGGATACTTATCTAGAGCTTTTGAAGAAGGCCTATCCTGAAATTTTCAAATATATTCAGCTCCGGTAAGTTATTTTTGCGACATTCTTTGTATAGTCTTTCATTCTTCATCTTGGTTTTTGGTATTTTTGCTTGGCATTGATGTCAAAGGGGGAGGTATAGGTGAAAAATATTTTGGAGATTTGGAGGTATGGAGTATTTTGTTTAGATGGATATTTAGCTCAAGGGGAGCAGGCTTCGGATGAAACCGAAATATGGAAACCTTGATCATTTTTCACATGAGTGTTGCCATCAATGCCAAAGGGGGAGATTGTTGGCAATTGACACTCATTTGATTGGTTTTAATATGTTGTCATTGATGGAAACTTGTTTCGACTTCATATTTTGATTTAGTAGTGTATCGATAGACACTTCACCGACACCAACATAGGCACCGATAGGTATCCTCACTGGTTGGAAGGAATTATTTGGTTACTAGTATTGCAGTCTGACATGGTTCACATTCAGGTTATCGGTATTGGAGGCCAACATCATTTGGGAATTTGGGCATCGACAATTGTTTTTGATATTTATGTATATATATTATTGAGCCGACATGTATATTCAATTTATAATTATTTTTGTAAGCCGACATAAGGCATGATGGATTGTAAAGGGTATATAGGGCAGTTGATTAGATCATTTTGCAATATGGAAGAATATTATAGGATATGGAAGATGTATTGAGATATATGGAAGGTTGTAATGTGAAGTTTATGTAAGAGTTTATTCCAGTAAGGGTTTAGGGTTTTAGACTGGAACAGACATAGCTTAACCGAAACTGTATTTAGGCATAGAAGATGCTATCATTGTAGTTCAATCATTTCTTCGGATTGTAGTATGGATTTGTATGTAGTTAGTGAGACTCCTTTTGTGATTGAGAAGTGTGCTCTAGGCTATAAGCCTTCCTGCAAGTGCAAACCCCTATATTTTGTAATATCTTTTCATATGGCCAGTGTATTGATATTATGGATCATAAATCCCACTGTGGTTTTTCCTCTTTGAATTTTTCCACGTATAATTCTCTCTATTATGGTACTTCATCCTGATTTTTGGTATTTTTGCTTGTCATTGATGTCAAAGGGGGAGGTATAGGTGAAAAATATTCTGGAGATTTGGAGGTATGGAGTATTTTGTTCAGATGGATATTCAGCTCAAGGGGAGTAGGCTCCGGATGAAACTAAAAGATGGAAACCTTGATCATTTTTCACATGAGTGCTGCCATCAATGCCAAAGGAGGAGATTGTTGGCAATTGCCCCTCGTTTGATTGGTTTTAATATGTTGTCATTGATGGAAATATGTTCTGGCTTTATATTTTGGTTTAGTAGTGTACCGCTAGACACTTCACCAACACCGGCACAGGCACCGATAGGTCTCTTCATCGGTTGGAAGGAATTATTTGGTTACCGATATTACAGTCTGACATGGTTCACATTCAGGTTATTGGTATTGGAGGCTGACATCATTTGGTAGATCCAACATCGAGAATTGTTTTTAATATTTATGTATATATGTTATTGAGCCGACATGTATATTCAATTTATAATTATCTTTGTAAGCCGACATAAGGCATGATGGATTGTAAAGGGTATATAGGTTAGTTGATTAGATCATTTTGCAATATGGAAGAATATTATAGGATATGGAAGATTTATTGAGATATATGGAAGGTTGTATGCAAAGTTTATGTAAGAGTTCATTCCAGTAAGGGTTTAGGGTTTTAGACCAGAATAGACAGAGCTTAACCGAAATTGTATTTAGGCATAGGAGATGCTATCATTGCAGTTCAATCATTTCTTTGGATTGTAGTATGGATTTGTATGTAGTCAGTGAGACTCCTTTTGTGATTGAGCAGTGTGCTCTAGGCTGTAAGCCTTCCTGCAAGTGCAAACCCCTATATTTTGTAATATCTTTTCATATGGCTAGTGTATTGATATTATGGTCATAAATCCCACTGTGGTTTTTTTTCTTTGAGTTTTTCCACATATAATTCTCTGTGTTATGGTATTGATTTGTGTGATTAGCTTATTGGTTGCTTTACTTCTTTCAATTCTATATGTATCGGTATACCAGTTGGCGAATGCATGTTTTAATAAGGTGAAAATTGATCATGCTAGAAGAAATAACTGGATTTTATTCACTTTGGATAACAATAATGGGGAGTCAATGACATGGAATTTTATTAGGGAATACAAAAAACTCATTGTGGAGCATCTGTCTTGGTAGATTGAAAATGGGAAAAAGGCCAAATTTTGGCATGCCTCATGGAATGAAGAGATTTCTCTTGCTACACCTATGAATGACCCAAGCTAGATAGAAAGGATCACTAGTACAAATGACATGTTTGTGGTAGAATATGTTAAGCTATCAATGGATGAGAAGGGCTCTCTCGATATCAAATATAGAAAAAGTCATTTTGACAAGAATTCTAAGGCAAAGAAAATATGTTCTTTACGTGGAGGATGAAATCATTTGGATTGCTTCAAAATTGAGGATTTACTTTGTTAGGCTTGGATACAAACTTTAGGTGACTATGAGGGAGAAAAAAGATTGGCCATTTTTCTTATGCTGGCACAAAGCTATTCTTCCCAACGTAAGTGCCTTTCTATAGACTTCTCTACATGGTAGGATACTAACTAGGGATAGACTAAAACTGACTGGGATAGAAGGATCGAGTTGTTGTCTCTTGTGCTATTCAGTTGGAGAAAGTGTTAATCATCTATTATTAAGGTACCCATTCTCCTTACAATGTTCAGAGTGGTTGTTCTTTGCATTGGATTGGAATATTACAATGCAATCTTCATTACAGTCTTTTATGATAAGTTGGCCATGTCTAAATAAAATGTCTATGTGGGGTAGAATTTAGATCATCACCCCTTCTATGGTGGTGTGGTAGATATATAAGGAAAGGAATAGGCATTTTTTCACTAATAAAGCAGCTAAGATTGAGGAAATCATCAAGAAAATAGAAAGGGGTGTATGTGAAATGACAAACACAATGTTGAAAAACACAAAGATTCTTAATTTTCAAACTGGGATAGCAACATCCAAAAAATGGGATGGTTTGAAGAAAACAAACAATATCATTTCAACTAAGTAAAAAAATAGAGGAGAGGCAAAATAAACAATACCAGTAGACAATCATCTCAAGCTAAAATTTGATGTTGTATAAGGGATTCACTGGATAGGAGATATTATATCACATGCATTCATATTGGGGGGTTTAATATCCCCAAAATTAAAAGCAATATATTGCCTATCTAGTGAAAATAGAGGGGTTTTTAATTTAGGCTGTGTATTGGGAGGGGGTGACAAAAAAGGAGTTTAGGGTAATATATTTTGAAAATAGGGGGATTCTTTAGTATGCCATGAATGCACATGATATAACCTAAGTTCACTAAGTGAAGCCCTCGTGGCTGCAAGGGGGAATCCTGACAAAGTAGGAATATGATGCATAATTAAAAACAATAAGGGAGGATGCATCAAGGCTATGGCAATGATCATCAGTCAGGATTCAAATAATGAAGCTAAAATCAAGGTATTCTTGAAGGGGCTAGAGTTATGTTTAAAACTACAACTAAATGAAATTGAATTTGAAGGAGATTCCTTGTTGAGCATAAATTTTGTTGGTAAAGGTTTCATCCATAATTGGAAGCTAAAATCCTTTGTCTTTCAAATTAATAAAAAAATTGAGTTTAGCTACACCCGTATTTCTCACATATACAGAGAAGCTAACAAAGAGAGATTTTTTCTTTCTAATCGTGGGATTGGAATGATGGATGGTGAATCAAAATTGGAGATGAGGATGTTTATCTAGGGGTCAAAGTGGTAATTAACAAAGATAAGAATTTCCTTTCCCCAATTCCTAGGGATGGAATTGGTTAGTAGTTGGAATAAATGTTTGAAGGTTGGGAGGCTATGGTGGCATATGTTTAGTGTGGCCTAGGGAAACTAATGTCACGAGTGCCTCTAAATTGAATTGACCTGAGTTTGAAAAGAGAAAGGAGAATGATTATTATTTCCTATTTGATAGTGGGTAGGACCGATTTTTCTCCCTTCCTAAGGTAGAGGAACAAAGGTTGCACACCTCTAAATTTCCTTATCTTCTTGGACTTCTTAGCAGCTTTTGGTGACACGGACAAGTTTTGGGAAGGGTAAATATAGGAGCATATCCTAGAGTAAGATTTCATATCTAACAATGGTAGAAATTCCAAGTTCTCTATGAGATTTTTTCTAGTGAAGGCGATGCCAAATGGGCAATATAACAAGAATTTTTCCTTTGTGTTTTTCAACATGAAAAATATGGTGGAGTCTTTTGGAGACAAATGCATTGTGGCACATAGAGGGAGGTTCAAGAGGCCCCCAAGTAGTAGATTATCTGTTTATTCCAAAAGGGGAAAGCCAAGGAAAGAATGACAGTTATAAAAATTTTGGGTGCTGATTTTTGGACGAATGACCATGTTCACGATGTAATTATCTATGAAAGCCTATTTGATCCTATTGTGCAGATCTTGGGATAAGGCATTAGCACCTCAGGATAGTTGATCAAACTATCTGTGAGTAGAATGCAGAAGGGGTGAAGACTTCTCTAGACACTCTGGAGCTAGTGTTGAAATCTGGAGTCATACTAGGATACTTCGACATGAATGTAGAAAAGAGGAAAACCAAGATGAACAAAGCCTAGAAACTCTTAAATTATGGAGTAGGCGAGAAATACAACCTGGATAATTTCAAGGCCTTCATGAACGACAATGTGGATTTGTTTCCAATTGAAATTGTTGAAAGGCTGCAAGAAATTAGAATTGGGGATAAGGTATCTATACCACTAAAATCCCCTCTGGCTCAATCATTTTTATGATATTAATATAAAAGGAACTGCCCCCTACTGGTGGTACTTACCTATTATAAAAAAAGATCTTATTTTTCTCCTTATTCTTTTAATTTTTGACATATGTTTCTTTTATTATCTAAGTCATACAACTCTTCATAGGTGGAAGTAGTCAACCAATTATGACTAGACTCAATATTGTAGATTTATTTTTTCCTTATTCTTTTAATTCATGACATATATTTGTTTCATTATCTAAGTCATATAACTCTTCATAGGTGGAAGTAGTCAATCAATTGTGTTTGGACTCAATATTGTAGATCAGATCCTTATATATTTTTGGGTAAGGTGTAATATTTTATGCATGGATCATATTTTGGGTCATATTTGTCATATTTATGTAAAAAAATATGTAATATTAAGTGAAAACTAAATATTTTGAAGAATTTTTACTATTTCATTTTATTTTTAAAGTTTGATCAATTATATAGGTTATTATTTATATTTCTTTTGATAAGGTGTCATATTTTATGCATACATCAATATTTTGGACCATATTACATCATATTGATATAAAAAAGTTACATGTAATTTTAAGTATGAGTTATTTTATTTAATTAAAAAACTGACTATTTAATTTTTTAAAGTATGATTAGTTATACAAGTTATTATTTATATACTTTTAGGTAAGGTGTCATATTTTATATATGCATCAATATTGTGGATCGTTTTTGTCATATTGATGTGAAAAAGTTAATACATAATTTTAAGTGTGAACTAAATGTTTAAAGAAATTTTGACTATTTAATAAGCTGTCATAGTTTATGCATAAATTAATATTTTGAATCATTTTTTTTTATATTGATATACATAATTTTAGGAATGAACTAATTTTTTGAAAAAATTGTCTATAAATTTTATTTTTAAAGCATGATCAATTATAAAAGTTATTATTTATAAATTTGTGGTAAGGTCTCACATTTTATGCATGCATCAATATTTTGGATCATATTTTGTTATATTGATATAAAAATTTATATGGAATTTTTTTATAGATTTTTTTCATACATATAAGTGTGAATTAAATAGTTTTAACTTTTTTATTTTTAAAATATAATAATTTTTTTTTTCGGCAAGTGCTTTTGATTGGAGGTTTGAACAAGTGAGATCACAAGGAGGACCTCATCTCTGAATCGAGAGCCAAGACATCCTCTTTGAAGCACCCTACACAACCTGAGAGCACAACTGCCAATTCCCTAGCCAATGAATAGAGAGTGATCGACCAGTGTAGTACCCCTGACCTAATCAGACTTTTTAAACCCAGTTTGACCTTGGTTGACTTTTTAGTGGCCTACTTAGACGGTTGATATACCATGTTGTGATGTTATATTCAGGTATTATGCTTGATGTGTGTATTAGTGAATGTTGATTATGTATTAATTATTATGTATGATTAGTTGTTCTTTTGATTCGTTTTATTAACCTCAGACTAACACTTTTATCGAACATATATGTATGCATGTGTGGTTCGTTGTTGCAGGAGATTGCAGGTACAAGTACCGTGTAGGTACAGGGTATCATCTCCACCTGGCTTCACAGGTCTGAGCATGCCTTATTGGTCTGATGGAAGTGGATTAGGTAGTCGTAAGACCCTATGTATTACCCTAGTCGTGCTCAAGTGAGCGTCATCATTCGTTCATCAGTTTCCCCTTTGTTGGGTATGCGGTCGTGTATTTGTTTAGTTTTTCTTGAGTTGCGTGTTGTGCGTTTGGTAAAATTGACTATTAAATACTAAGTATTTAATTAGATTAAATGTGTTTTTACGCATTCATAAATAAAAGGGACTTAATTAAATAGGACCCCTTTGTGTGATTAATCAATAAATCAAATTGTTTAATGCATATTGCTAGCAAATTTGATTTATTGTATTTTCAAATTGTGAATTAAATGATTTGTATGCATTGTTGTAAAAAGGTTAATTAGAAATTTGAAAAATTAATATCTTACCCTCATTTGGCATTTTGAAATAGAAATGTTAGTTTTTTATTAAAAGGGAGAAAATCAAATTTTGGAGAGAAAAGCATTTTTGAATAATGGAAATGATTTTTAATTTGGTAAAAAAATAATTTTAACCTAAAAATAGATTTTAGGTCAAATTTTCTTTTAACCTAGGTTTTCATGTAATTTGGAAAATGTTTTTTTTTGGAATGGAGAAATTTTGGGGGCATTTTTGGTTTGAAGAAATTCTTGAGCTTGTAGGTTGGGCTCTTCATCAAATCATTTCCAGGATTGCTAATAGAGGTTGGATTCTTGTTTACCTCGGTTTTTAAAGAAATTGATTTGATTTGGAAGAAATCTGGGTGTGCTTGTTTGAAAAATCTCATAAATTTGTGGAATAAGGAAGAGTTGTAGTTAAATCTTGAATTTAAATCCTCCTTGCTTTCATTTCCAACCTCTAGATCAAATTCTTGTTTGTTCAAATTGATTTCATACTGAAAATGGGTGTGGCTGTTCATAGTGGGTTTTGTTAAGAAATTTCATTTTGAATCTTTTATTTTGGTTCATAAATGGTAAAATTAGTTATTCTTTGTGGAAATCAGTTGATTTACCCCTGAGAGGGGTTATGCTGGCAAATTTTTGCTAGATTTAGTTGCTTGGAAGATATTTGTTCTCAAGAAATTTCATGATTATCCTTTGGTTTTGTCTCAGAATATTTTTTGAGTTTATCTTGTTTTGGGGGGTTTTGTTTTCAATGTTTTTATAAAAAAGATAGATATGTATATAAGGAATCTTGAAATAATGTATTTCTCAGAAATTTACTGAGAAAGGTTTGAGAGTGTGTTATCAGACTGGGGGTGTTTTTTTTTTAATTTATTTTTATTATTAAATATAAAAATTAATATGTATAAAAAAAATGTTTTTAGTTATTGGAGGGCGGGGGAGTCGTGGCTCGACCTGCGCCTCTCCCTTGGTTCACAACCTCTATAGTGGAAGTGCAGGCCTCCATGGCTGCGTTTTCCACTCCCGTGGATGGGATGTGGGGCCCCTCAAGTAAACTTTATATACCTTCTTTTAAAAAAAAAAAATATTAATGTTTTTTTTTTAAGTTTTATTTTATTTAAACAAAAAAAAAGTTTTTAAATTATATATATATATATATATATATGCAGTTTGTATTTTTTATTATTATTAGTGGTTTAAATGATATATTATTGGGAAATGATGAAAATTAAATAATATATCATTTGGAAATTTTGGAAATCAAAATAATATTTTTATTTGGGAAATTTGAAAATTAAATAATCTATTATTTGGGGATAACTTGGAGATGGATAGACATAGTTAGAAATTTAATGATATTTTCTTTTTAGTGAAATATGGATATTAGATGGAAAATACATTTAATAAATTTTTTTTATGTATTGGAAAATAGGTAAAATTATGTAGTTGTAATTTTGGTCTTGAATTTATTATGTAATGTTGATTTTTCAAATGTTGTATTTCAAAATTTGATAAATTAGAAGACCTTGGTCGACATATATTAAATGAAATGGAAAAATGATTGTCATTATAGATTAATGAAAATGCGTTTTTAATTATTGTATTTGCATTTGATTTAAAAAGATGGCATGTCCTTAATTGTGAGCATTGTCTGTTTTCATGTGATTGATTTGTAACTGGTCATGTCCTTAATTGCGAGTGTTGGATGTTGTCATGTGGTTGATTGTAACTAGTCATGTCTCTAGTCAGAGTATCATCAGTTAGTACACCTCGTGTGAGGTCTTGTTTGGCCAAGTCAGTTTTTCCTACTGTATTGAACTCCGTATACTAGTTCTTGTGTAAACCTTAGTTTTGGGAGTCTGTCTGAGTTGTGGTTAAGTGTCATATGGGAGAGTGGATTTTGAGTGGGGGCCACGCCCAAAGTGGTAGCAGGGTAACCCATCAAAAGTGTGTCTAAATAAGTGATAACTTAATAGATTATTAGGGAGTTTGGTTGATGAAAACACTAAGTAAGATAATTGTGCCTCACACATGAGATGAGTGCTAGTATAAACTGAGGATGCAGTGAGAAGGCCTGAAATGGAAAACCAACAACCTTGTCTTCATGAAAGGATGTGTTGGGTCCACTTGAGACTTGGATGGGGCCAGAGGTTTGGGAGAGGTTGCTAGGGTAACCCAGTGGATGGGGCCGGGACCTATGGAGGCCTACCAGGTTAACCATACCAAGCCATATGATGACACTCATCCCTTATGTTCACTAGTGTGCAGTTTGTTTTGTTTTCGCTAGGAGCACTATTGTGGAGTCATATCTAATTCCTTATGCCTTGAGAGTGCCTAATAATCATGTTAGACCATGGGATTCTTATGATGGATTGTGAGGATTTAATTTTGTTGGTGCTCTAGTTGTTCTTTTGTTTTTACTCCATTTCATGTTTCAGATGGATCCTCGTTCTTCTTCTTGGATCATTCTTGTATCTCTTGGACCGATGTGGTCATATGTATTATATTTGGTTCTGTACGCCTTAATGGCAGGATGTTTGAATGTGAACCTTATGTATTCTTCACCCTATTATTTATTAGAGGGGTCTTGCAATTGAAGAAGACCCAGAGATGTAGCCCATTAGGGGTGAACTCCGATATCAATTTGGTGTTGTGTGGTGTATGTGTTCATCTGGTTCCTTTTTATTTTGGATGTATGAATGGCATTATGGTTAAAATGTATAATGTAGATTAGATGACATTAATCTTAAATGCATGTATGAAGTTATCAAATTAGATGTAGTAATATGGATTATGATGAATGTAGGTTTAGTGAAATGCATAGTATTTATTATCTTATTATGTAAACAAAGCATGTATGGAAATTAAATGTACGACATATGTTTATATTTAAGATTGGATGTAATGTATGGTTCAATTGCAATTAATGAACTTAATCATGTTATCTATATTTTAACCTAGTGCACAAATTTAACCATTGATTAAAGTATAATTATGTTATTAAGTTAATCAAATTAATTAGATTAATTAGTGTGAGTTGAGTTAGTGGTGAACCAAGTAACCACGTTGGGAAACCCCTCAGGTATTAGTTAAGTCTTCTGTTGTGTAATCTGAACTTAATGTTAACTCAATTTATCATTAAACTAATTAAAGTTAAAAAAAAAATTTTGAACTCTTATCTAGTGTTTTAGTTTTATTCCTTCGAGGTTGTCCTGGTGGGGCATTACAACCAGTAAGCATCAGGGGGGACCAAGAGCACACTCCAAATTTATCAATCACTCCTTGACGTGCACCAACAACGAACTACCTCTCCGACCAAAGAAAACCTCTATCTGGTTGTCTACCAAGCCAACAGACCAGTGCAATGATGGGTGGTGTGGAATGATGGGACAAAGAGGGACCAAGCCCCATGCATCAAACTCATGACCTCCATTGAAGGAGGCTCGCGATAGTACCACTACACTATGGGGTGAACCACTTTAAAATATAATAATTATTAAAGCTATTATTTATAGTTTTGGGGTAAAATATCTTAATATATGCATGTACCTATGATTTAGATTATTTTTCATCATACTGATGAAAAAATTATATATAACTTGTTAAGAATTTTTATACATAAGTGTGAACTAAAGGTTTTGAAGAAAACTTGCCTATATAAAAAATGAAAAATTATAATTTTTTTGAATAAGGTACTATAATTTATGCACGCATTAAAAATTTGGATCATATTGATGTAAAAAAGTTATACACATTTTTTTTGTAATTTCTTTTACACATTCATTATATAGACTATAAGATTATACAACTTAAATTATCACAATTTTATTTGATACTCACAAATTATTTCTTTTATGTATAAGATCTTTAATTTTTCTTAGAATATTAAATTAATATTTTAAAATAATAGTATGAGTTAAACATTTTGAATGTACTTGAGTATTATATATATATATAGTATTATATATATATATATATACACACACACACACTTTTTATTTTTCATAAAATATAAAGTTTATCTTTTGAATTAATAGTGTAGATTAATATTGAATATATTTTGACTAGTTAGTTATAATTGAAAAATATGATAAATCGTAAAAATATTAATTATAATTTTTTATTTTTTTTAATATACAATTTTTTCATAAAATATAAATGCTATCATTTAAACTAGTAGTGGGAATTAAATATTTTGAATTTATTGTAATTAATTAATTTTAATTAAAATAAATAAATTATAAAAAAATATCATTTACTGCAGTGCCCCTCTCTCAACCAAACTCTGTCTAACTTAGCTTGACTCTAGTTGTTTTCTTTGGTGGTTTATGTGACTGGATGATACTCTCTTATGTGATGGTTTTTGTAGTACCCTTACTCGTTTGAGCTGATATTTTGTTCTTGTTATTCTCAGTGGATACATTATCATTTGTTATTTAGAATTATATAACATCGTTCCATGTTTTATCTGATTATGAGACATATGATTTATTTGCAGTATTTATGTACTTACGTTTTATGGCATTATATGGTTCATTGCTATGTACTGACGCTTTACTTCATCTATGCACTGTGTGTTGTGTATCTGCGAGTGTATGGGATGCATGGGGACGATTTTCCTTCACTCATCTCGGTGAGACAGGGAACATCGCAAATCTCCTTCATCGGTGTGTATGTTGAAATTTCTATATATGTATATATGCATGTGTGGTTGGTGATGCAGGATGTTGCAGGAACAAGTACCGGGTAGGTACGGGGTATCGTCTCCACCTGGCTACACAGGTCTGAGCGTGCCTTATATTTTCCGATGGAAGTGAAGGAGATAGTGGTTGACCCTATTTGTAGTCAGTTACACTCGGGTGAGTGCCTTCAGTTAGTCGTTCTGTCAATTGGTTTGGTCTTCATATTTTATTGTTTGATCTTTATAAAAGTCGCATGATGCTTGCTTAGTTTGCGTGTCTAGGGTTTCCAATTTTTGTATGTCATTGGTAAATGTTATGTTTATTACGTCCATAAGAGTAAAGAGTAGTTTTGGCAATTGGAGGAAAAAGAATCAAGTGATCTAGTGACTTAATATTGTTTATAAAGGACGAGTTAATATCTGGGTATGAGTTGATATGAATTTTATCAGCTTGTTAGCTCGATAGTTGCGATTCGATCATTTGAATATATGTAAGGACATAATATACTCGAAAGGCAATAGTCACTTATAAGTAGTTATTGGAGTTAAGATAAGGTGATCATATTATCAGAAGTTAATATCGCCCATCGGGTTATTGTGTTTTTGGATTATCCATGTATAAAGTTAGGAATTATAAATATATCATATTTAATAAACTTTTCGAACGTGTAATATATATAATTCAATTGTTTGAATATATATATAAGAAGCCACTCATTATAAATATTGGAAACCAAAATATACATTTACAAATATAATTTGCTAAGGAAGATTAATGTTTAAATATTAAATGAAAATTATTAATTAATTATTAAAGTATAATAATGAAATTATACTAAAGCAAATAAAATAGTTTCGACCTTATAAAAGGTGGCGGGAGTTAAAGGTCATAGTTTGGTCAATGGTGGTCGATGGTAATATCGACCACCCCCCTTAATATAGGGAGGGGTCGGTATTACCACTGACTACCCTCCTCCTTCACATACCACATCTCCCTCTTCCGCCATAAACACTGCAGCCAACAAGCGAGGTGAGGGTTCCTGCATGTACACTTCAGTCAGCGAGTAATGGATGACACCTCTCGCTGTTCAGAGCAATAAACAATCACTTCTCCATGCCCGAACTCTTCCACGAGCTGCAATCCATTTCCTTCCACTGCAGATTGGCCGGTTTAGGAGGAGAATGGACTGGCACGTAAGGTGAAGACTGGATCATAAACCTTAATTGACTCCAAACCTGGCAGATTAAACGCACAAGTCGCTATTTGCAAACACATCAGTGATTGAAGTAATGAATCGATCTCTCCACCCAGTTGATAGTTGTCATATCAACGATCAAGGAGCACAAAGAACTATAGTTAACTGGAGATGGACTCCTTACGTGGAGGAGCAAGAAGAGTTGGAGGTAAAAGACTCTTAGTTAATAACTATTACTAAAGCCCCAGATTTATGGGGAGCGATGAGTAATTTTTAGTATAAATAGGGGTGTGAGTAGAGAGGAAAGGGAGAGAAGTCATTTGTGACATCCAAGGAAGGACGGTGGATTGTAGAAAGGAGAATAGAGTTAGAGAGGATAGTGCTTTTATAGTATCAAGAGAGAGTTGTTTAGAGAGGATAGTGTTTTTATAGTATCAAGAGAGAGTTGTTTAGAAAGGATAGAGTTTTTATAGTATCAAGAGAGAGATGTTTAGAAAGGATAGTGTTTGATAGTATCAAGAGAATTGTTTGCCTGTTTCTTTGATAGAGTTGGAAAGTATTGGTGAAAAGGATCGCAAGCAAGGTGCATTTATCAGTGAGAGGGCGTTAAGGTCTTGCATATTGATCAACACTTCAAATAGGTCAGGAATTTCTTAGTTTACGTTCATTATTGTTTACAATCTCTGTTATATGTCATGTTATTGTCTTGCTTATGAAATAGTTATGGTTATGTTTTATTTATCATTAGGGATTGTTAAATAAAATCATATAATAGAAGTTGTGAATACGTGATGACTATAGAAGTGGAATAGTGTTTTAGTTCAAATTTCACACTTGTTATTATATGGAAGAAATGTATGGTTGCGTTCAAAACCTAGTTATTAAGATTTATTAGACATTGCTCTAGGAGAGTCCGGGAAGTAATAGTTTACTATTGATACGTTACAGAGATGGTGCGAGTCAAACAAACAGCTCGCAAATCCGTAGCAGGTTATGCTCACTACTTAAAAGTCAAGAAAGATTCGTTGACACCTGTCAAGCCTATTGTGGAGGACAACCTAGCTCCTGAAGAGAGCAAAGAGATTGATAAAGGTCCTAATCAGAGTCCAACTAAAGAAGTTACTGTTGGAAAAGGGAAAGAACCTAAGCTAGAGTGCTCACCAGAAAAGCCGATAGTTATAAGTTCTAACTCATCGGAGGGGTATACCCCCTTAAGTGATAATGAGTCTGTGGGGTACTTTCCCCTAAGTGAAAGCAAATCTAAAGGATATACTCCTTTAGATCATGTAGAGTCTGATGAGTGCACTTCTCCATATTTTCTGGAAGAATGATGTAACACTCTAGTGTAAAAAAAATAAAAATAAAGGCATTATTCTATGAAGAAATGTAATATGTCTTATTGTAAGACTTCCTTGATGAAATAAATATATCTATTTTAGTCTTCATCTATGGTATAAATGGAAATTATTAAGGTGGCATTCCTATAGTAGTTAACAAGAGTAATTGAACTCCTAAATTTGTCAATAAGTGTAAAATTATGTGTTATACCGACCATATTGTTCTTCGTGTCTTGACACCATATATTCGTATTGCAAGTTAATTTTGTGATAGGTGTTGGTAAGTAAGATTACCTTGTTTTATATGGTGGTCGCAACTAAGTACATTAAGTCATGTTGTCAGTATGCCTTGTGTGTTGTGTCTTGGCCAGTTATTTAGATGTATAACCTTAAGGAAATGAGCCACTGTGAGTTGTTCGTAATGGTCAACCTTAGGTTAGTAATTATGTATCTTTCATTCGAGGTAGGTCAAGATTGGGAATGGCTGTCTGTGTCGCCATAGAGTTCTGTAGATAGAACTAACCCATAGTGTCCTAAGAGAGAGAGTGGCTTTCGAGCGGGGGCCGTGCCCAAAGTGGTGACAGGATAACCCGTTGGAAGTTGGTTAAGAAAGTGAAAATCTAATAAATGACTAGGGAAGGGTAGAATAAAAGTTAAATAAAACAATGTGCCTCGTACATAGGTGAGTGCTAGTACAGGACTCATAATGTAGCGAGAAGGCCTGGAATGGAAAACTTACCACCTTGTCTTCATGAGAGGATTGGTAAGGTCCGCATGAGTCTTAGTTGGAATTGGAGGTTCAGGAGAGGTTACCAGGATAACCCAAGATGGGGGCCGGGACCTATGGAGGTTGTACCATGGTATCCATCGTAAGACATGCGATGACACTTTCTCCTTAGAGTCACTAGTGTTTTGTGAGTTGGGTCACATGATTGTAAGTGGAGTCTTGTAGTCCTTTCATTCTTGTTTCATTTTGCTTGCTTGAGGGTTATCTACTATCTCCAGCACGGTGGGGTGGTTCCCTTTCAGAATCACATGGTCGGGTGGTAGTGTCACTTTCCATCGGATGTTCTGGTATGTATCTTCAGGCGAGGAGGGACTTTGCTGATGTTCTTGGATCGTGATTCATGTACTGGCTCTTGTTCCTATCCATTATTCAGTTGAAAACTAGAGGTTTTGAAAGAAACTATATGTAACTTTCATTTTGTATCATTTTAGCTCATAATGTAATTTCTTTTTGAAAACATGTATTTTCAAATATTGAAAGCAAAGAAATATTGTAATATATGCTACTTCAATTACTTATTTCTGTTGTATATAATATATGATTGCTTGAAGTATTTTAGATTCTTTCATTTTGGTAATTTTATCTTAATCTTTAATTTACGAAGTAATATTCATTGGTAACCCTTAGGAAATTCAGATGTTAGACTTCCACTATGTTATTAGATGTGCTAAGGTTTAAATTCATGCACTTAATTTAAAAAATAAAAAAATAAAAAATTATTTCACCCTTAGTTGCATAGATTATGATGTTTTCCTTTAGGGTTCCTCACGGGGCATTATAGTTTTTATCATGTGGGTTATGCATCTTATTTTGAAGGATGGTTAGATGCTAGATTATATGCGTATATACTAAACTTGGACATACATATCTTCTTTATGTATGAAATATTTCTTGTGTTTGTCTTCTTGTATGAGTATGAGTCTGTATGGGGTGCGAGGGGATGATTTTTTGTCACCTACTTTAGAGGGACATAGACTGCCATGACTCTCCTCCATCGGTGTGCTTGTTCATGTTGGATATTTGTATGTATGTTTCTTGGTGATGCAGGATTATAGGTTCCAAGCATCGACTCCACCCCAATCTTTAGGTCTGAGTGTGCTCTATGATCCAATGGTAAAGTGGAAAACCAGACTTATCAGTCAGATCCCATCGTACCATCGTTCCTATGGAACAAGACCTATGTTAGATATCCTGGTATCTTGTTTGTTTGGTCATGTTAGTCATTAGCTCTGTTGGTCCTCCATGTTTTGATTTGTCGTAGTTTGTTGCTCCTACGTATAGTATTGTAATTATCTAATATTTTGTGAGAAAGATTAACATCATATTTTTAATGATAATTGAATGTCAATTAATTAATTAATAAGTTGAAATTATGGAACTTAAAGATTTAAATTATTTAAATTATTTAATTATTTTGAAAGGGTTATTTATTAAGGGAATTTATATATTTATTTTGTTATTTAAAAGGAGATAAATTTTTATTGGAGTATTTTAATTATCTTCATGAAATAATCCATTAGTAACATAATTATTATTCTATGTTTTAAAATTAAATTCATTGAATTTGTGTGGGGAGTTACAAAGAAATTAAATAAATAATAGAATTAATTAATAAGATTCTTTGCATGCAATTAACTATGGGGGTTACATTTTGTAAAGGGGGATTATTATTATTATTATTGACTTGCTTTTTTGGAAAAAGGAGGCTTGTTGTGAAGTTTTCTTTGCAAAGGTATTTCTCTAGATATGGGGGTTTTGAAAGAAATTTGGGGAAATGGTTTTGTCATGAATTAAATCTTTTTGTGCATATATTTTCTAAAAATGTGGGGAGAGGGGGTTGAAAGAAATTAGGAAATAACTAGTTGTAAAGAAGAAATTTGGGAAAAAGATTCATAATGGAATACTGGAAAAAAAAAAACGCGTGGAAATTTTTTTCTAGGAGCTTTCTGGATTTACTGATCGGCGAAGTTGTGGACTTTGTTTTGATTTTGTTCCATCTCTATATTGGATAATGGTTTATTAGTTGGAGGTAGGAAATTTGATCTTTCTTCCCTTGGAAAGGATTCAATTTGAGATTTTGCTTTGTAATTCTTGAATGATCTTTGTTTAAAAGAAAATCAAAAGAATTTTTGGGGTAGAACATAGTTTTTTTATGAATTTGTGTATTTGGCTTTAAGGATTTGAAAGTTATTAAGATCCCTCCTATAGAAACCTTTTTATGAAATCTTGTAGGTTATGTGTTTATATATATATATATATATTGTAAATATTAATTTTGTCTAAATCATTGTTCTGTGAATAAATTACTTTCTGTGTATTCAGTTTTGTTTAGGTGACTTGTTCTTTTCTGTTCTTTTTTTTTCTTAAGGGGTGTCATGGGCACCCATGGTGGTGGGGAGCCCATCCACCGTGGGCTTACTGCAGTGGTGGGGAGCCTACCATCATCATGGGGGTCCATGATGGAGAACCCCCCCCCCCCCCCCCTCTCCACTCCCCCTCCTCCTCCTCCCTCACATAGTTTTGTTTTTCACAGTCTGTCAATAAAATATATTAATAACAGTTTGTTACATTATTTAATAAGTTTTGTAAATGTTATCCTTTCATGTTGATTTATATATATATATATATCAACTTATTATTATGTTAATGTAAATGCATTGTATATGTAGTTTATTGTTGGTCAAATACTTAGATAAATTGATATATATTCATAATTTGGAAAATGTAGTTCATTTGATAAGATAGTATAAGGGATTAAAATAGTTATAGTTTGGATAATTTTAGTTAAAATTAGATGTAATTGGATTAATGTTGTTAGATTTGGTTATAGAGTTATATTTTGTGAATTAATATTTTTATATAATTAAATATAGACATATTTGAAAATTGGATATATTTGTGAGAAGAGTAAATGTATTTAGATTTATCCATATATTAATTTATATAATTAATCAATCATGTGGTTACGTTTGATTTAGGATTATATATATGTTTTCACATGAGCTTGGCTAACCTTTATATAATTTATTGTTGATCAAACATAATGATAGAAATTGGAGGAATGATTTATGCTTTCTTAAATGTTTGAATAATGTAATGTTAGTGTCATTGTACAAATTAATAGGAATAAAATGAGTTATGATGAATTAAATTTGGTTTTTGGAGATTAATGTTAATTTGTATTAATGGACATATAGAAGATAATTTCAGACTTTTGGTGATATGTTAAGATTGGATACCCCTATGTTTGACATTATGAGATCCTATAATTGCTTGGATTCTTGTTCTTTATTGTTGGATACTCGGCTATGACACTATATGATTTTGGTTCCAGAGGCCAAGGAAAATGTTTGAGTTCTCTAATTGTGGATGGTTACTCTCCATCCTTAATGTGATGTGTTTGGTATTTTGCATGTCTTCTATTGTAGTTAGTCATTCCTTGTTGCATTTAACCTCCTTGCATGTGAAATCGTATTCTAGCAAGTCAATCAACCTTGATATGGTAAAGGGGTCTAGACTCTTGGTGTTTTGGTTGTCGTAGACCTTCTGTTGAATTTTGATTCCTAGGTGCAAGTCAAGGGGGAGTGGCTTTCATTGGGGTCCAGGGTAACTCAATGAGAGTTTTGCAATCAAGTGAAAATGTAATATAAATAATTAGGATGGGTAGTTAGCTCACATTAATAAAGATTAGATTTTGTTAACTCTCTTATGCTCAAGTGCTTGTTTAGGGCTAAGGTAAGTAGATAAGGGCCTGGAATTTGGCTTCCACCAATCTTGTCCTTTCGAAAGGTTGGCGTGGTCCACTAGTGTTTGTATGGTGGATGGGGGTTGGGAGAGGTCACCAGGGTAACCCAGGATGGGGGCTAGGACCTAGTGAAGACCTACCATGGTAACTCATGACAACCTAGTGATGACACTCTTCCCTATTGCATACATAGTGGTAACTTATGCTTTTCTTTTATCCTTCCGTGAATTGCTCGGTCCTCTGGAAGTTGGTGTTTTTAATGTTGAGTTCCTATGACTATGGTCTTGTGAGTCTCTTTTGACTGTAGCCTTCCGATTTTCTTGTGACAGTAGACTTGTGATCCTCATGTGAGTATTTGTATCTTCTTGTATTTCCTTTCATCTCTAGGTCTGGTTGATACCTCCTAGCATGAGGGGTGGAACTGATGGTACCACATGGTTGGGTGGAGTGCTATTCACACTCATTGGGTTTCGGTTCATTTTGCATCATGTTCATGATGGCTCATGGGAGGATTGAAAACCTTCTTCGGTACTGGATTTTTGTATCCACTCCATTGGTGTACTCATGGAAATTATATTTTTATGGATACCCTATGATGTAACCGATGATCATATGTATATTCTCATGGTAATGTAATTATGTATCTTGATCCATGTATTGAATAGTGATATCTTCTTATAGAAGTTCCTTTGGTGTTCCTTTATTTTTGGTTAATGTTGTCCTTGAGCAACATCACTGTGGGGCCTTGAGGACTTTTGCTAGTTAGTTCTTGTACATCATTTCCTTATCTTGATATTCATGTATCTCAATGCAATTGAATGGTTCATCTCTTAATAAAAAAAATTATATTCGTATTTTCATTGTCTTACTTGTTTAAGTCCTCTGGGCCTCATAGCGGGGTATTACATTTACATTTTTAAAATATAAAATATATTTCTTATAGATATAATATTTTTATTATTTTACTTATACTATAAGATTTAATTTAATTTAATTTAAAAAAATGAATAATAATGTGAAATGTATCAAAAAATATAATAACTTTGTTTTTAGTGTATGGTAAATTTTTTAATGTGACAAATGATGTTGATATGACACACCCTTTGGTTCTATGTGAAATGTTTTTTATTCGGAGTTATGAACTAGTGAGGTCACAAATGGGGGATCTCATCCCTATACAACAATGCTAAGGTTGAAACTTGCAAACACATTGGATCAATGAAGGCACAAGACTTGCGATCACATGGTCCAATTGACGTTTGGCCCTTGGTGGCCACAACAACAACACCACCACTTAACCAACACACTATGGAAGGAACCCAAAAAAATATGATAAATTATAAAAAATATTATATATAATTTTTTTTAGTGATTATTACAATTTAAGTTGATACCCACAAATTATTCCTTCTAGGTATAATAACTTTAATATTTTACTTAGAATATAAGATTTATCTTTTGATTTAAAAAAAAATAGATTCTAAGTGTGAACTAAATTTTTAAATATATTTTGATTATTTATTTTTATTTTAAAAATATGATGAGTTATAAAATTTAATATTTATATTTTTTTATATACTACAATTTAATTTGTAGTAGTATATATGCATTTTAAAACATTTTCTTAGATTATAGGATGTATCTTTTGACTTAATTAAAAATTAATAAACCACAGTCTAAGTGTGAACTAAATGTTTTCATGTTTTTATTTTAAAAGTAATTATGAATTTGAAAATTTAGACTAATTTCTAGAATTGATTGAAATGTATTATTCAACTACATGGTTTAATATATAAGGTGTACATACCCTACCCCTTTTGTGAGATTTGAACTTGTGACCTCTATTTCAAGAGCACAATTTCTTCACCACTAGGCCAACTCAAGTTGTATAGTTAAATATATGTTTTATTTTTTTATATAAAATAATATTTATTTTTTTCTCGTTGTTGTCATACCTTTAATTATCTATGTCATATAACTCTTGATAGGTGGAAGTAATCAACCAATTGAGACTTGGTCTCAATATTGTAGATCTTATTTTTTTTCTTATTCTTTTAATTCATTACATACATTTAACATATAATTTTCAATTTTCATACTATATATATGAAATAGAAATGATAGTAGAGTTTGTCCATTAAATAATTTAGATGTTAACATGATAGAAATAAAATTGTTAGGTTATTTTAGTTCTTTTAAAATAGAATTTATAAAATCTCTTGATTTATAAAGCTAGAGGATTACTTTTTTTAAATGTAATTATAGATAGAGAGTACACAACTAATAGATTTAAATTACATTTGAAAGATAATAAGATGTTATCAATTAATATCATTATTATCTAGATCTTCACAATGAGCACATATGCCATATTTAAATTCTTTAACGCAATAGATCACTATAAAATTCTAGTGATAAGAATTATTCTTACAATTGTATATGCCTATAAATAATGCTCATATTACAACAATGGGAACTTAAATTTTATATCTTCTATTTATCTTCTTTATGTTCTTCCCCAAAATTTGAATAACTTCTCATCTTACTTTTGGGTAGTCCCACATTGATGGGTTACAAACTTGAGACATCACATTGTGAACTTAGATGGATGTCATAAGTTAAAGAACACACTTGTTCAAAAGTTTTTCTTTGAACAAAGGCACCTTCATTTGAAGCTATATCATAAAGTACCTTTGTTTGAAGGTTGAAAACTTTTGAACAAAGGTAATTTTCAAAAATGGAAAAAATGAAGGTCCCTTTTAATTCCTCTTATGGAAATTGTAAAAAAATTAATGAAAAGGGACTTTAAAATGAATTTCCCTTTTTTTCCATTTATGAAAATTACCTTCTTTTATAGTCTTTTAAAAATAATAATTTTGGGGCATGTAATACTTTCATGTTGAACACACCACATGACTAAGAAGAAGGGAGGGGGGAGGGGTGAATCACCCTACACCTCTAAATATTCTATTTTTGATCTTTTAACTTCAAACCATAATTAACTTATTACTTCAATTATGAAACATGAAAGCACAAAGCACAACAAACACATGAACACCATATTTATGTGGAAAACCCTAAAGAGGGAAAAACCATGGTGAGAATCACACTCACAATATGAATATTTGAATACAATGTTTTAGGCTTAAGGCCACTGAGCTCATTGCACTTGATTGGACTTGAAAGACTAAGGCACACAAAATTAAGGCAAGATACAAAGGACTTGCATTATTGAGATTCATTGTCTTGGAGCAAGATACAATGAACTGTACAAGCTACCAAAAGGAACAAATTGTCTTCTGACAGGTATAGAGAATAAATGAATTGAAATGAACAAAGATCTCTTGATCATGAAATTGTCCTTGAACCACTATGTCAAGACACCAATATCATGACAAACACATCTGACATCAACTAATGTCGCAAAACATTGTCACATTGAAGATATCATCATCAAAGCTCTTCACAAACTAACTTTCACACTTTTGTTACACCAAATCTAATTGTGCATCATTCACATTCACATCACATAAATTCACGTAATTTCCATACCTTAACGCATACAACTGCATGTGCATGTGCATGTGCACACCCCCCCACACATATAAGATCTTTCATTATAACCCTCAACTAGGTCAACCACATACAAAATATATAATATTACATAAAGTAGGCCACCTATATTAGTAATACCAAATGCGTTCCACTCTAGGAGATAAAAGAGACTTGGACACATCACATCACATCCTTATAAAATGATTCCAATGAATCACACACACTAACACATCCTTCAAGGTCGAAATTAAATAAAGTGTGTAGATAAACTGTAAAGTGTGTTAACCAGTCGGCCAAAAAAATCCACTAATACAAAATACACACTGTATATCTACACATGTCACAATGAAGCCCATATCAATATCCAAACTCAACCTACAAAGCGTATCTGGACCAAAAGAGAATCATCCAAATAAGATACATCACCTTAGTCTAACAAACACCAAAACAATTGATAACATTGAACACAGAACAACATAACTTCTCATACTGAACAAACCAATACGACAAATTTTAACTAGAACATTGCATCAAACAAATGAACATGTCCTCCAAGCCACAACACTTGAATCCACATATTTGAGAACCACTAGACATTCTCCAGACTAGTTTTGATAGACAACGTCACTATTAGAAACAACAACAACCAACTCTACCATCTGAGCATCAAAGGACCTAAAAACTTGATATAGTAATAAACAAATATCATAAACATTGTATGTAGAACCACAAACCATAATCTTCACAAACTAGAGGAATGCAAAGCATTCTTTCACTAGGACATTAAATACTCTTTCCTACATATGAATATTATTTCCTACATATTAAAACTTCTACTACACCATCCTTTTGGAAACACCTCATATATACTCAACATCACCACCAAACCACACAACAACATCTGAACACTCACCTCTAGATCATCCACAACACACAGTAACATCAATAACAACACTAGACAAGTTTACATCAATGACAACACAACTCAACATAACTCAAGTTTCCAACATTATCCCCCTTTGTCACAGATGGAAACACTTGCACCACCAACAACAAACAACACTTGTAACTCTCTCTCCCCCAAAAGTATGTCTCTCCCTGTTTGGCATCAAGGACAAGGAGAACACTACTACAAAGAAGTACTACTTTACTGAATTCTCTCACTTTCATTTTGACTCTCTTTTAGAAATAACTCTGATCACTACAATGCTCCATCTACAATTGCTTTCTTACAACCAAGAAAACACACACACAACACCTCCCCTCTTGAGAGTAGCAACCGCATCAATCTAAGAGACAAAAGATGAACTTTAAATCTTCCCTTGGACAAATTCCCTACTTAAATGTGCATCTAGTTTAAATAAGAATGGGCAATTACCCCTAACTTATATCAGGCATACTCAAAAGTATCCTTTTCCAAAGCCTTAGTAAAGATATTAGCAGTTTGTTCCTTAGTAGGTACATGCTCTAAGATCTGTCTTCCTTCATTACAACCTTCTCTCAAAAAATGATACTAGATTGAAATGGTTTTAGTCCATGAATGTATCACTAAACTCTTGAAAATGTTAATTGCACTTGTATTATCACACATAATAGGAATTTCCTCATCATAGGAATTGCCTCATCATACTTCACCTTGATATCTCTAAGAATTTTCTTTATCCACATAACCTATGTACAACATGATGTTGCTACAATGTATTCTACTTCTATAGTAGATAATGCCATTAAATCTTGTTTCTTGATCAACCAAGAGACCAATTTGTCTCTGAAGAAAAATGAACCACCACTTATATCAACACATCCAACTTAATTAACATTTTTTATATACTTTCAAAGTGACATCATCATCCTTCTTATACCATAAACCATAATTTGGATCCCTTTCAAATATTTGAATAGTCAATTTACTACTTGATCATGAGATCTCTTGATATTAGGAAACTAAATAGACAAATTGCATAATATTTGGTCTTGAAGTAGTCAAATACAACAATCCTACAATCATAGATCTATATTATTTCTTATCAATATCCGAAGATCCATCATGTTTTCTTAACATACAATTTGTATCCATAGGAGTTACAATAGGTTTAGAATTCTCCATCCCAAACTTCTTCAACATCTCCTTGATATACTTGGTTTGAGAAATGAAAATGCCTTCTTTTTATTGTGTAACTTGAAGACCAAGGAAAAAAGATAGCTCACCTATCATAGATATCTCAAACTCCTACATTTCTTTTGTAAAATTCTTACATACTGTAGCATCTTAAATTCTACATGCCTACAATTTTGTCCTCACTTAGGCCTCACTTTGGAATTCATCCTCTAAAGCCTAACTAAAGCTTTGTTTCTTCTCACACAAGCTACCAAACTCAAATTTTCATTGCTTTCACTTTCTCACCCTTAATCCTAAAGCCCTGATGCTTAGGACCATGTGCTACGCACCATGGTCCTCTCAAAAAGGGTCCATTTTGGGGCCTCATAATGGTCACCCAATTTGGGTAAGGGCCTAGATTCTGTGTTGGCCTGTGTCAAAAATTTAATTTTTTTTTCAACTAGCAAGTATAAAATGAGGTCTACCCCTCTCATTTCAACCCTAATCTAGAAAATTCAAGATCTCAATTGCACTCTAGAAAAATCAAGTGAGCAAGCAATCAATCTTGTATCAAAAATTGGAGAAAAAGTGAAGTGAAGATTCAAGCATTGGAGATGGCATTCATGTTCTATGTTGTATGAAGACTATCTACATGAAACCCTAATTCCTTGTGAAGACAAACACAACTTCATTAAAGGTATATCATTAGGTTTTTCATTTATTTTCAGCCTTTCCCTCAAAAGGAAATTATTTTACCATAGTAATTCATTTATATTTCAATTCTACTTCATGGTTAATTCCAAAACTGGGGTTCGACTTAAGGAAAACCCCTATTCCCAACAATTTTCCCCTTTTCACTATGTGAAGGAACATGTACAAAGCTACACATCCCTGTTGGGTCCTTCATTTGGAATAGTATTATCAAATCCATAAAAGTGGCCAAAGCTAGAGCTGGATGGGTCCTTGGAAAAGGTGATAAAATAAGGTTTTGGGAGGATCCTTGGATGAACAATGAACCTCTCTTTGATCAAGGCAATAGTCAATTTATTAAGGAATATAAAAGGAGGTTTGGACCTATGGTGTGTGACTACTAGAAGGAGAAAAAATGGGTTAGGCTTGATGTTATATATGCTGGATTTTCCCTACTCTAGCAGGAGCTACTGTCTTTTTCTATTAACAAAGACTATGATGATGTTTTTCTCTGGAAGAGTAATCCTAGAGGTGACTTTACGGTTGCTTCAGCCTACAAAAACACTTTCACTTAGACCAATTTCCCTATTTGGGGTAAAGTTTGGAACATAATTCTCATCCCTAAAGTCAATATGTTCCTTTGGCTTGGTACTCACAATAGGATCCTAACTATTGACAATTTGGTCTGAAGAGGTTTCATGTTCCCTAACAGGTGCAAGCTCTGCCAGAAAGAGGAAGAGTTGATCATCTATTTTTCCACTGCTCCTTTACCTGGGAAATTTGGAGTAAGTTTTGAGTGAAATGGAAAGTTGATTGGGTCATGCACAAGAGTCTCAAGGAAATTATCTGGCAATGGACATTCCCCACCAATTGTCCTCTTATCAAGAACCTTTGGTCCCTGATCCTCCCCATGACTTGTTGGGGAATCTGGAAAGAGAGAAATAACAGAATATTTATGGAAGCTAAGTGCACCTCTCAGGTGGTCTTTGAAAAAAATTGCAGGGCTATAAAAGAAAACATAAATATTCCCCA
This sequence comes from Cryptomeria japonica, assembly GCF_030272615.1. Classification (NCBI taxonomy): domain Eukaryota; kingdom Viridiplantae; phylum Streptophyta; class Pinopsida; order Cupressales; family Cupressaceae; genus Cryptomeria; species Cryptomeria japonica. The sequence goes on along the minus strand of NC_081411.1, from coordinate 549,528,335 downwards.
CAGGAACAATAAACAATGGCTTTTTACTGATATGAATGAAATTGAAAAAGGCATCCTCACTAAATGGAACTTAATACACAAAGTCTACATATCTGACAATAAGAATAAGAGAGATAATATTGTTTGGTGATTTACTGATCATGAATGGATAAAGGTGAATTTCGATGGGGTGGCTAAAGGCAACCCTAGGAAGTCTGGTGGTGGAGGAGTCATCAGAAATTCTCAAGGTGTTTGCATTGCTGCTATTGCTTCTCCTTTTGGGGTCCAAAATAATCATGTGGCTGAAGCTCTGGCCATGCTAAAAATCCTCCAGCTTGCTCAGGGATTCAAATTTTATAAAATTTGGCTAGAAGGCGACTCCCTAAATATCATCCAAGCCCTTAAAGGTACTAGTTCTGTTTCTTGGAATATTACTAACTTAGTTGAAAGTGCGAAAAAATTATTAAATGACCATGTTAGTATTATCATAACTCACACTCTAAGAGAAGGCAATAAGGTTGCAGACCTTTTATCTAATGAAGGGGTTAATTTAGAGGTGGAGGTTAAATATATGGGAGGGACCCATTGTAAAAGGGATGTTAGAGAGCAATTATTATTTGATCGCATCAATGGGTCAAGTTAAAATCATGATTATCTTCTGGGGTCCGGATTTCAAAATTAGAGTTTGGGGGCAGATGAACTGTTAGTTAATGATTTCTTTTATGCATCAATTCAATGATCAAATGTGTGATGGGGATTATCGTAATAAATGCTGGTTTTGTGCGGCCATTAACATTAGCTTTAAAACTACATAAGGGACTTTGTTTCGTTATTCCAGAATTTTACATAAGAACTTGTGGTTAAACTTGCAGATTGTGAGATACACCTTTGGGTACTTCTACTTGTTGTTGAAAATGGGAGGTAACTTAAATAGGAATGAGCCCCCTAGCTGCAAAAACTAGAAGAGTGAATGAAAAATATGGAGGAGGCTTCATAGATATGGTTTCACCGACTATATGGAAAAGCTACATGGTAGCAGAAATTCAGTGTCACATGGCTTTGCTAGGGGATGGAACAACAACATAGTCACATTGTTTGGGGAGACATGGAAAATTGATGAGGATTTGGTTGTGGAGGTCACGGGTCTTCAGAAGGAGGGCACTAAATTCTATAGAGATCAGAACTATGCTGCTGAAGCATTTAAAAACTTCCCAAAATCAGAGAATGAGAAGGCTAAGCTTGTTAAGAAAGACAACATCTCCTACTACCTTCCCCAACAGGTAAAGTCTTTTTGGCAGAAAGTTTTAAGGGTTTTGATGGAGTTTCTCACTGTTGATGGTAGATTTACTAAAATCTATAACTATCATTTTGCAATTCGTAATCACTTTCACCATGGGGTTAAAATCTCCCTGCCCTTTTACTTAGCATCTTCTCTGAATAAGAGTTTGGTTGATCACACTAAAAAGCCTAACTCTTACCCCATAGCCCATTAGGGGCTTATTTTGCTTATTTATGAATACCTGAAGGAAAAAGCTAGGGCCAACAAGGATGATCACTTGGTTACTAATGCACATGTTTCTGAGAGCTGTAAAGATTTTGAGTTGGATGAGGATCAGTCTAATGCCCCTATCCATAAAAAATAGAGAACTGATACAGATAATTTGGAAACAAAGGTGCATTGTGATTTGGAGGAGGAAAAGGGGAAGGATATTGAGACAAAAATGGAGAGTGAGAAGGATGAGAACGTTAGAGAAGAGGAAGAAGGGAAAAAAGATGTTAATTCTGAAAACCCTTATTCTAACCCTATGGGCTCGAATAGTAGGAATGTCACCCTAAACTCTATGGAGGAAGACAACCCTAATTCTATGGGCACTGAATAGGGTAGGGATTTGGTGAATACTATTTTGAATACTGCCTGTAATTGCACTCTGGAATCCTTCAACTTTCAAAAATGGGTTATCGACAACATTACTAGCATTTAGAGCAAACAGAGGGACCTGAAAAATAAGATACACAATTTGATTAAGGAAACAAATTTGGGGAAAAATAATGAGGAGATGGAAACCAGTGAAGTTGAGGAGGAAATTGAAATGGAGGACTGGTTGGAAAAAGACCCGATAAAAGGGGATTTGAAACATCTGGAGGATGTTATCAAAATTGATAAAGAATAGGTTGAGGAGGATAAAGGTAACATCATCACTTCAGGTTGCTTGAATTGAGAAGGCTTTGAAAAGCTTCATGAACCACATTCTTGAGGTATTAAGAGTTTTGTCACATAATATGAATGCCTTGGTGGATCACTTAGAGAGGAAAAATTAGGATAAGAACTTGGTAATCATTGAAGATGTACCGACCTCTAGCTCCACTCATCAAATCTCTAGGCGAAGGACTAGGCAGAACACCACTGAGATGAAGACCAAAATGAAAGACACCCAAATGAGATAGGAGAGCAATGATCTGAGAGAACCTGCTAAGGCTATGATGCTTTTGGTTCAGAATGTTGAGGAGTCTATAAAAGTTTTCATTTGATATGTAAAGCTGGGTTTTGGATGCCAATTTCTTGTTGGCTCCTTGTTGTGTTTTGGTCCTAGCTGCTAGTTTTTGTGCTGGTTTTTTGCAGCTGTTTTGTCTTATTTCTTTCTTGCTCATCTTTCGTATTGTAAGTAGGTTTCGGGTCCCTTAAAACCTATTTTTTCTTAATCAAAAACATGTACGAAGCTACATTTTAGAGGAACAACAAGATTCATAGAGACGAATAGGTTCCCCTTTGGATGATAAAAATATAGGAGGACCAAGGTGACCATGACCATGGTCCTGACAATTCAAGTTGAATTTTGAGGAGCAGATCCAAATCATATTCCTTTGCTCAGATCTAGGTTTGTGGCTCTGTATGATGACTATAGCTCACTGTTTATGCACAATTTCTTCAATAATTCACCATTGTACCCTAATATATTATAATTCAAAAATATAATTCACTCTTAGGGAGATAAGAGCCCCATTTAGGAGGCCTAGAATATGATCATAATCTTGGCATATTGGGCTTAGATCTATCAAATTCCTATATCTCCCTAATGGTAATTAAGAAAAAATAGTGGTTTTAATACATTCTATGGTGAAACCCTAAATTTTCATAAATTACATTTTGGTGAGCTCAACATCTTACACCTTAACTTATGATTTATGTTCTCAGATATGATTGTTCATGCATTTTAAAATTCAAATTTACAATTGCAAGTTTGATTTCCAATTGAATTACATAAATTTAGAGGTTAAATTCACACAAACCCTAATTTATAATTGTAAAATTGAACTCGTGGCTTGCCTAATTTGGATTCATTATTTTAGATGTAATTGCTTGTGTATTTTAAAATTCATATTTGCACTCATAAATCTCATTTTCAGATGAATTACAAAAATTTAGAGGTTGATTTCACACAAACCATAATTTATAATTCTAAAATTTACTTGTGGCTTGCATGATTTTTCAAATATATTTTCAGAGTTGATCTTTATGATATGTTACACTATGATTTAGAGGAATTTATCTTTCAAATTTACAAATTACATTTCTTAATTAATTGGTTACTCAATACTTTTACAAAATTTTGCATTGTTTAATCAATATCTTCAATTTGAGCATTCACATTCTCTTCTATGTGCATGAGTTTTGTTACCATTAGTCCTACATACAATATTATTGTGAGAAGAAGTTGAAGAATTAAGGATTACCAAGGTTTAATTACTAAAGAAATAGAGCCTAATTTGGATAACTTATTTCAACTCTTGCCTTGTACCATTTCAACATTTGAAAAGCTTCTGATTTTTCTTTTAAAAATATTATTGATATCATCCTGGAGTAATCATCCACAAATAATATGAAATATTTATCACCATAATAACTTAGAACTTTCATAGGACCACAAAGAACAATGTGCACAAGATCTAAAATTCCCTTAGAAGTGTAGGACTTACTTGTAAAGCTTGATCTTGTCATTTTACCCATCTGGCGTCCTCGGCACATAGCATTCTCAGGTTTCTCAAGACTCAGTAGACCTCTTACTTGGTGCTTCTTGCTTATTTTGATCAGATTATCAAAATTTACATGACAAATCCTTTTATGCCATAACCAGGTATCATCTATCTTTGAATATAAACACTTTTCCGAGTTGAGTCAAGGTGAAATGTGTTACCTTTTGTTTGTGTCCTGGTAGCAGCTAACTTTCCATGCTTGTCATGAACTTTGACAATTCCTTTCTGAAATTCTATTCGGTAACATGTATTGTTTAGCTATGCTACACTCAACAAATTGTATTTCAATCCTTCAACCCAATCAATATCATTGCATCTTGCATTGTCAAGAAGTGTTATAGATCATTTACCTTTTACCAGATATGGTGCATCATTACCAAATCTTACATAGCCACCATCATAATCTTCTAACATAACAAACTTGTATTTATCACCTGTCATGTGATGTGAGCATCCACTATCTATGATCCAAGAATCATTAGTATTTATGTGAGATATTATGGCTTTTTCTTCATACCTTTCTTCATCTGATCCATCTTTGATAGCCACATAAACTACTTCATTTGTATCTATTTCATATGATTTATCATCATTGGATTCCTCATCAGCTATTAAGCATGACTTTCTATCTCTTCTTCTGAAGTCTTGGTGTCCTCTGTAATGATTATCTTTCTGTCTGTCATCTCGGTAATCTCTCTTTTTAATAGATTCTTTTTCAGGATAGTTAGAAGCCATATGTCCTATCTTATCACAATTGAAACATTTCAAAGGTAGTTTTCCTTTATACTTACCTTCGCCTCTTGGTAACCTTCTGGCTAATAGTGCTTCAAACTCTTCTTACTTTCTGATTTCCTCATACAGTTTGTGTACTTCTTCCATGTTCTTGTGAAAACTTTCAGTTGCTCCACTATGATCCCCTTTAGTGTACTTACTCATTCTATCGTTGTAATCATCAGATTCACCAATATAAAAAGAACTAAATGTAGATTCAACTTTATTTACTGATGACCCAGTGTTATCAAAATTACTTAACTCAAATGCATCCAGCTTACCAATAGTAGCATCTAAAGAAACTGGCATATTGGGTACAAACCTTAATTCATTGATTGCAGAGACTCGAATTACATAAGCTGGTAGAAGGGTTCTTAACAACTTACTTGTTATATTCTTTTCTTCAATAGTTCCACCCGCTCCTTTGATTTGATTGACAATCTCCTTTAGTCTTGTACTATGCTGGGTTATGTTCTCACCTTCATTCATCCTCATAGATTCAAGTTGTCCTCTTAGACTATCCACTTTTGCTCTCTGAACATGTTCATCTCCACCATACACAAATATGAGCTTGTCCCACATTGCCTTTGCATCATTGCAACCTTCTAGATCATTAAACTCTAAGTCAGTCAATGCAGATGTTATTTCAATTATTGCTTGGATATGTTCTTGGTTTGCCTTTATCTCTTCCATTGTCAATGGATAGGTGCTTGGTGTAATGAAATCATTCTGCAGATAATATACAACATATTCTCCAACTTCTTATACGTGCAACTTCATCCTTTTCTGCCATGTAGAGAAACATTACTTGTTCAGCTTTGGTGCATCCCTCTTATATATCTTTGGATCTTTGCCTCAAGTACCTTTAACCTTTTCTTTTAGAGTCCAAAGCTCTTATACCAATTGATAGATTTGATACTTAATGTTAAGTACAGATGCCAAGCTAATAAGATGAGAGGGGGGGGGTGAATCATACAACCTTAATCTTCCATAAAAACAACAGATTCAGCCTCGATAACATATACTTCAGTAATATAACCAAAATTGCTAAACATGAAAACACAAAAGCATATAAACATCATAAAACTCATAACACCAGATTTAATGTGGAAACCCAAATAGGGAAAAACCACTGTGGGATTTTGGACCCACTAAGAAATATACACTTCTAGAGTATGCTCGGTTAAAAGCAAATCTTGTTAAAGATTACAAACACATTGCTAGATGTGACCCGGTTAAGGGATTTCCCTTAGATCTGTCAAGATCTTCACCTTCTTAGAAGTGACCTTGTAAAAGGATTTCAAACACTCAATCAGAATGTCACCTTTGCTAGAGGGTTTTAGAAATAAGACTGTTAAGTCCACTCGGTTAAGAGATTTTCTGTCACTTCACAAAATAACAGTAATAAAAATCTATCTGCAACTTCACATCTAAAATACTAAAGCAGATTCTTATTTTCTCAATACAATCTAGACATAGAACTTTATCTTGTCCATCTACTGGGCTCTATACTCTGTTATTCAAACAGGTCTTCAAGCTTCTATGCTCGGTAATCACTATGTAGCATCCCTATGCATACACTTTCCCGCATCCATTGTTTATCAATAGTTCCTTATTTATAAACAATTTGCCAACCATTTAATCTCCTTGATCACATTTCCCATGATCAATCATAGCCATCAGATCTTCAATCCTGAATAGGTTCAATGTATCCTTTGATCTGAAAAATATTTAACCCTGCCTTGCAACCTGCATACATTTCTTGGAACTTGTGCTAGGGTATTGCGGTTCAATCTGAGTTGTAGATCTTCCTGTCGATTTTCCTTTACCATATATTCTTTAACAAACTTCATGCATGACATACCAATCATTTCATCAGTTCCAGCTCATCAGCTTTCTTCATTAAATAATGCTTTTATTCATTCAATGCATTCTGTTACTACTCGGTTGCAACTCAGTAAATACTAAACTTCACTTAGTAGACATTCTACCTTCATTAACCAATAGCGATAACCTTAGTGTTTACCGACTAGGTTCCTTAGGGTTTACTAACTAGGTTCTTTGCTTAGTAACATAATATAGTATTAACCTTACAATTAACAACATATGTAGGATATCAAAACAATGTAAACATCATGATCTCATCATTGTCTAACTCGGTAATAGTTGCCCATTGAATAACTTATTCCTCCCCTTATTCATCACATTCTGTTTGTGTCTTTTACCGACATCTTTATACTCATCAAATCATACTTCTTAAGATATGGCAACATCATACTGAATTAGAAAATCAATTTCTTGACATCAATGACAAAATAATAATATTATGATAGTAAACATCCTTGATCAATTATATCTATAATCATCAACAACCTTCTCAATATCCTTATTGAAATGCCAACAATCTCCCCCTTTGGCATTGATGGCAAAACTAATTGATTTGACCTAACTGATTCGGATTGCTGTGAGATTTTGAAAAGCAGAAATGCTCTCCCCCTGTCATCAGTCTTCTCCCCCATACATTAGTCTTCTCCTCCTTTCTTCAGTCTTCTCCCCCTTTGACAACAATCCCAAAAAGTAAAGAACTAAAACATAATTTCTTCCTCTATGAAGTGATTTCCTACTGTTATGTGTCAACTTAGACTCGGTCAGAGCATTTTGTCTTCAATTCCTGTTCCATGTTATTGTTTCCTGCACACCTTTAGAAAACGTCCTAAAGTCTATAAATCAGCATCAACTCCTAAAAGATATTTTGTAGAGTCATCGAATTGATGCGTTCACCGAACTTGGTCAGTGAATGGAAGATAGGGGTAGGACCCCTAACTTACTTTTGAGATACTCAAAAGTGTCCCTTGGTAGTGGCTTGGTAAAGATATCTTCTATTTGTTCCTTTGTGTTAACATACTCCAACACCACTTTCTTCTCTTGAGCTTCTTCTCTAAGATAATAATATTTGATAGAGATGTGCTTTGTCTTAGAGTGCATAATAGGATTCTTTGAAATGTTAATGGCACTAGTATTGTCACAGAATATAGTTACTGGCTCGGTATCTTTTTCATTTATACCTTCCAACAATTGTTTGATCCATGCTATATTTGTACAATTCAATGTTGTAGCAACATATTCAACTTCTGTTGTTGGTTGTGAAACACATCCCTGTTTCTTTCTAAGCCAACTCACTAGTCTTTCTCCTAAAAAGAAAGCTCCTCCACTTGTGCTTTTTCTATCATCAATGTTGCCTACCCAATCAGCATCAGTATAAACTTTTAAATCAAAGTCATTTCCTTTCTGATATACTAAGCCATAATCCTCAGTGCCTTTCAAGTATCTAAAAATTGTCTTGATTGCTGTCATGTGTGTTTCCTTAGGATCTGCAGAGAATCTTGCAAATATACCTACTGCATGTGCTATGTCTGGCCTATTGTGAACAACATATTGTAGCTTTCCAATAATGGGTCGGTAAAGTGTCTCATCATGTAATAACCCACCATAATTCATCCAACAAAATTGAGTATATATATATTTTTTTCTCTTTATTATGTTTTATTCAACTGCATACTCTGGGCATCCATCCATTTAGGATTAGGCATTCATCCATTCGGGATGAGCTTCTAACCATACGGGTTAGGCAATTGTCCATACGGGACGTAAATTCCATCTATCCAATACGGGATAGGCATCTACCCATACGGGGTAGGCATCCATCCAAACGGGATAGGAGATGCTCTGGCCAGAGACTTAGACTCATCGGGACCATCCGGGTCCTGAGCCACTCACTAAGTACTACATTCTTCTAACAAGAATGCACCGAGGTCGCCGTCCTTAGGAGTAATAAAAAAAAATAATACAAGCTTGAATTCTGCCTCAGAATTTGGCTTAAAGCCTCGGGAAGTCAAACGAATCCATACGGGATTCCTTCTGAGTATGCATTGAATTAAGTTTGATTATCTTATCTTTCATTTAGGATTCTTACTCAACCAAGCCTAGACCCCACCCACGAACGCCTGAGTACGAGGGACAACTCCGTCCCAAGACTGCCTACATACCCGCTTCGGCACGGGATCAAGGCGTAAAGTATGTAGTTCTATTTTCTAATCTATGGTTTGATGTAAACTAATTTGTGGGTACGCAACCCTTTCTAGGGTCAGTGTCCCAGATAGTTTCTCTGCGGTTGCTACCCACGAAGGTAGCACTTAAGCGAAGGCTCAAGATGGCCTATTGCTTGTGGCCTAAACAAAATAATTAGAACCTAATACTTATCATGAGCGTCACCCAATTGCAAATCACCAATATCCCTTCGAGGTGAATAAATAAATAAATAAATAAAGTAAATTTCACGAGAGCTTTTAACTTGACCATCCCTAAGAAGGGTTTACTATGGTTTATCTCAACGGATGTGAAATTCATTTAAAAGTTATCTTATTAAATTATCGATCCAAGAGGGATTACCCGCCCCTTGGATTTTTAACTTCCAAATGTCCCTTATTACTCCCCGACGATTTATAGGGACGATGCCATAGACGTCGTTAATGCAGCTTTATTAGGCGTTAAGTGCAGTAGTTCAACACGATGGCATTACCCGTAAGCGTGACCCAGAGGCACCATATATACCGAACGCTGCTAGTTTTGGTTTTTCCAACTTCCTTTATTTAGTTATCTAACTACGAATAACGAAAATGAAAGCGTAATTAATTGAAGTAACTACTTGAAGTGTAATTTGCATAACAAATGAAACTTGCATAATAGTAATTGTATGAAAGATATAATTATCCTATAAATAATTCGCATGCTATGAACCATTAACGAAAGCAATTAATCTTTGATGTAAGATGACTTAACGAATCCAAAATAACGATTAAATCTAAGTATTTGTAATAAGGTAAGTTAATCTCTAAGGACCAATCAAGTGTCCCAACGATTCTTTTTAGAAGAATTAATCTTGCTACACATTAATCCCATTTTTAATTGAAAGTCAATATCCTTAAATTTACACTAAGGAAAAAAATCATCATTTCCTAAATGTCATTATTATCAACTTAAAAAAAATTAACTAAATGGTAATTAACTTAGATTATTATTTTTTTAAAAAGAAAAACAAATTAAAACTTCAAATTTCGAAATACTAAAAAAAAAATCAATTTTAAAACTTAATGGAAAAAGGCTTGCATTTTATTATGATAATAAGGAGGGTTGCGGGGTGGGGATAATAAGGAGGGTTGCGGGGTGGGGACCACGGGTCCCATCACCCCTGCGGCCCTGCATGCACAGGACCGCAGAGGTGAGGGGACCCGCGGGCCCCCCGTACTCTGCGACGGTTACGTAACCGTCCATGCACTGTTGCCGACGTCCAATCAGTGAAAACGCCATGTGTTACGGGCGTGGGAGACTTTTCTAACATTGATATGATTTCTTCCTTTTTGATTATTTATTTATATATATATATATATATAAATATATATATGTTATAATATTATTATTATCATTTTTCTTATACAGGAGTATTATAAAATTTATTGAAGATTACTTAGAGCAGGGTAAATAATAGGCAATAACAATGTTGCAGGTTTGTCTCAGGGACAAAATGAAGCAGTAACCAGAGGGATTTTTTCATTTCTTTGTTTTCTATACAGGGAAATCCATTCACAGATAAAGGGAGTTTATATCTTTTCTTCATTTCTTTTGTTTCCTACACAGGGAAAATTCATTCACAGAGAAAGGAATTCATTTCTTTACACAGGGAAAAATTCATTCACAGAGAGAGGAATTCATTTCTTTACACAGGAAAAAATTCATTCACAGAGAGAGGAATTCATTTCTTTACACAGGAAAAATTCATTCACAGAGAGAGGAATCCATTTCTTTACACAGGAAAAATTCATTCACAGAGAGAGGAATTCATTTCTTTACACAGGGAAAATTCATTCACAGATAAAGGAATTCATTTCTTTTGTTCTTTACACAGGGAGAATTCATTCACAGAGAAAGGAATTCATTTATGCACACAGGGAGATTGTCTACAGAGAAAATTGTTTGTACACACAGGGAGATCTAATTTTTATCAAAATAAACTGAAGACAATGAATCTAATTTCCATTTACTCTACTTCTTTCAATCTGAAACTAATCTCTTATCAAAATTAAAACAATGAATCTTATTTTCTACAAAATCCGAAACTAAGAATTTAAACAATGAATCTCATTCTACAAAATCTGAAACAAATTTCTTATCAAAAATTTAAACAATGAATTTCATTCTCTACAAAATCTGAAACTAATTTCTTATCAAAAATTTAAACAATGAATCTTATTTAACAATAAATCTCATTCTCTACCAAATCAAAAAAACTAATTCCTTATCAAAATTTCAAACAATGAATCTCATTTAAGCCATAAATCTCATTCTTTACAAAATCTAAACTAATTCCATATCAAGAATTTAAACAATGAATCTTATTTAAACCATGACTCTCATTTTCTACAAAATCTAAAACTAATTCTTTTAACAAAACACAAATGAATTTCATACTCGTAATTAATCTAATCAAATCTAATCTACCATAAACATGAGATGCATAAACTAAGTTGAAGGAACCTGGATGCTTGAAGATGGTGTAGAGTCTTCCTTGATCCTCCAAATTGAAGAGAAATCCTCCCAACAAAAATCTTAGCTGCCAATGAAAGTGGACTACAAAGGAGAATTCAACTTGCAGAAATTTCTTATGGAATAGCTAACTTTTCTTTTGAAACTTGTACCTATTTTATAAAAGAAATTTCAAATTCCCACTACCTAATTATTAATTGAAAAAAAAGAGATTCTCTCCCAATTTGGCCTCCATGCAAATTGATTAGGCTTAGTGGGAGGAGTTACATGCAAGGAGGTGGAGAAGCCTCTAGAAGCTTCTTATTCCTCCTACAACATGTGCCTTAATTTGGGGTGAGGGAAATTAAATAACAAATTAAAAATATATATGCATTTTCCATGTGTGTGTGGTTTATTATTTTTATTCCCTTACAATATCCATTCAATAATTCATCCAAAGAATATAAATAGAGTTTTGTATTTAAATCAAAAATGGTGATAAAGGAGGGTTGTGACACATCAACAGATGCAGATTCATCATTCTTTGATAATTTACAGTTGGTAGTCATAGGATTACTTACTGGTTTTGAATCGTCCATTCCAAATTTCTTCAAGATTTCCTTTATGTACTTGGATTGAGTAATGAAAATCTCATCTTTCATTTGCAATATTTGTAAACCTATAAAATTCTTTATCTCACTGATTAATGACATCTCAAATTCTTTGCTCATTTCATTTCCAAAGTTCTTGCATAGAGAGTCATTTCCACAAAATATAATATCATCAACAAATATGGCTGAGATCAGTATTCCATTTTCATCATTCTTCATGTACATATTGATGTTTTCACTTGTTCTTATAAAACCAATCTTGATTAAATAAGAGTGCAATCTTTCATACCATGCTCTAGGTGCTTGTTTTAGACCATATAAAGCTTTGTTCAATTTACATACCTGATCTTTATTCTTGTCTTCAACAAATCCTTCAGGTTGTTCAATAAAAACTTCTTCTTCTAATATACCATTCAGAAATGCAGATTTGACATCCATTTGATATACCTTGAAATTTTTGAACACAGCATATGCCAACAATGTTCTTACTCCTTCAAGTATAGCCATAGGTGCAAAAGTCTCACCATATTCAATTCCTTCTTCTTGGGCATAACCTTTGCAAACTAGTCTTGCTTTATTTCGAATGACCTCACCTTTTTCATTCAGCTTGTTTCTGAAAACCCACTTTGTATTGATTACATTTTTGTCCTTCGGTCTTGGGTGCAATGTCCATGTGTCATTCTTCTTGATTTGATCAATCTCTTCTGTCATAGCATTTATCCAATCTTCACTGTTGAATGCCTCTTTCACTATTCCTGGTTCAAATTCAGTTATCAGACATGTGTTATGTCTCAGTTTGTTCCTTGTCATTATTGTATCATCCTTATCTCCTATAATCTAACTTGATGCATGATGTCTTTTGACATACTTGGCTAATATAGGCTCGGTAGGCTCTATATGATCTTCTTCATCACTCGGTAACTAGATATTCTCTTCATTTTCTTCTGCAGTTCTCTCAGTAAGACTTGTCGGTTGAACATAGACAAATTCATCATAATCTTCTGGTTCTTTAGAGTTTCCTTGATCATTTCTTTCTGCAAATTCATCAATTTTCACATTTACACTTTCTACTATTTTGTTAGATGATTTGATCAGACATTTAAATGCTTTGCTTCTAGAAGAATAACCTAGAAATGTTCCTTCTTCACTTTTTTGATCAAACTTTCCATTTCTATTATCTTTGTGTACATAATATGTACTTCCAAATATTTTGAAGTAACTTACATTAGGTTTCTTGTCATACTAGATTTCATATGGTGTCTTCAAAGTTTCTTTCTTCAGTTGTACTTGGTTCAGGGTGTAAAATGTTGTGCTTATTGCTTCTCTCCAAAATGTTTGTGGCACTTTATTTTCAATCATTAGGGTTCTGGCACAATCCACAATAGATATGTTTCTCCTCTCAGCTATCCCATTTTGTTGTGGAGTTCTCAGTGCAAAGACTTGTCTTTTTATACCATGATCATTGCAGAATAAGTTGAACTCATCAAATGTGAACTCTCTTCCTCTATCTGATCTAAGACATTTTAGTTGTCTTCCTATTTCATTTTCAACTCTTGCCTTGTACTATTTAAACATTTGAAAAGATTCTAATTTTTCTTTTAAAAACATTACTGACATCATCCTTGAGTAATCATCCACAAATAATATGAAATATTTATCGCCATAATAAATTTGAACTTTCATAGGACCACAAAGATCAGTGTGCACAAGATCTAAAATTCCCTTAGAAGTGTAGGACTTACTTTTAAAGATTGATCTTGTCATTTTACCCATCTGGCATCCTTGACACATAGCATTCTCAGGTTTCTCAAAACTCGATAGACCTCTTACTTGATGTTTCTTGCTTATTTTGATCAGATTATCAAAATTTACATGACAAAACCTTTTATACCATAACCATGTATCATCCATCTTTGCATATAGACACTTGTTTCAAGTTGAGTCAATGTGAAATGTGTTACCTTTTGTTTGTGTCTCGGTAGCAGCTAACTTTCCATGCTTGTCGTGAACTTTGACAATTCCTTTCTGAAATTCTATTTAGTAACCTGTATTGTTTAGTTGTGCTACACTCAACAAATTGTATTTCAATCGTTCAACCCAATAAACATCATTGCATCTTGCATTGTCAAGAAGTGTTATAGATCCTTTACCTTTTACTGGACATGGTGCATCATTACCAAATCTTACATAGCCTCCATCATAATCTTCTAACATAACAAACTTGTATTTATCACCTATCATATGATGTGAGCATCCACTATCTATGATCCAAGAATCATTAGTATTTATGTGAGATATTAGGGATTTTTGTTCATACCTTTCTTCATCTGATCCATCTTTGATAGCCACATAAACTACTTCCTCTATATCAGTTTCATCTTATTTATCATCATTGGATTCCTCATCAGCTATTAAGCATGACTTTCTATTTCTTCTTCTAAAATCTCGGTGTCCTCTGTAATGATTATCTTTCTGTCTATCATCTCGGTAATCTCTCTTTTCAGTAGATTCTTTGTTAGGACAATTGGAAGCCATATGTCCTATCTTATCAAAATTGAAACATTTCAAAGGTAGTTTTCCTTTATACTTACCTTTGCCTCTCGATAACCTTCTGGCTAATAGTGCTTCAAACTCTTCTTGCTTTCTGATTTTCTCATACAGTTTGTGTACTTCTTCCATGTTCTTGCGAAATCTTTCACTTGCTCCACTGTGATCCCCTTTAGTGTACTTACTCATTCTATCATTGTAATCATCAGATTCACCAATATGAAAAGAACTAAATACAGATTCAACTTTATTTACCGATGACCCACTGTTATCAAATTTGCTTAACTCAAATGCATGTAGCTTACCAATAGTAGCATCTAAAGAAACTAGCATATTGGGTACATACCTCAATTCATTGATTGCAGAGACTCGGATTGCATAAGCTGGTAGAAGGGTTCTTAACAAATTACTTGTTATATTCTTTTCTTCAATAGTTCCACCTGCTCCTTTGATTTGATTGACAATCTCCTTTAGTCTTATATTGTACTGGGTTATGTTCTCACCTTCATTCATCCTCATAGATTCAAGTTGTCCTCTTAGACTATCCACTTTTTCTCTTTGAACATGTTCATCTCCACCATACACAGATATGAGCTTGTCCCACATTGCCTTTGCATCATTGCAGCCTTCTAGATCATTAAACTCCGAATTAGTCAATGCAGATGTTATTTCAATCATTTCTTGGATATGTTCTTACTTTGCCTTTATCTCTTCCATCATCAATGGATAGGTGCTTGGTGTAATGAAATCATTATCGAGATAATATAAAGCATATTCTCCAACTCCTGATAGGTGTAGCTTCATCCTTTTCTACCATGTAGAGAAACATGACTTGTTCAACTTCAGTGCATCCCTCTTATACATCTTTGGATCTTTTCCTCAAGTACCTTTAAACTTTTCTTTCAGAGTCCATAGCTCTGATACCAATTGATAGATCTTGATGGGATGGGGTATGGGATAGACTAGCCTAGTCTATGCTCTTGGATCCTTTGCTTGGATCACTTGGTGTGATCTTCACACCCTAGGGTCTCTAAGACTTACCTTTCTTGAGGAATCCCCTGACCTTGCCCTATCCACCCACCAATGAGTTGCAATGTTGCTCCTAAGGTTTCACCTACTCATGAGACTCAAAACCCCTTACTATGGCTAATAAGGGCTTGGCTTGTTCCACACCTTCCAAGGTCTTAGAAAGGATAGGTTAGGTCTCTAACAAGGTTTTTCCACCCATCCATGTGCCCCCAAGAGGTTTCAAGCTTTCAACCCCTTACCGATTTCATAGTTTTGTGTTTTTGCCTTCAAAATAGGGCTACAAGGATTTTGACCAATTAGGCCTCCTACCCGGTCCTTTAGGGCTCCCTCTCACAAATGATGTACAAACCACCCAAACTCCCAAAATGGACTACCATTCATTTTTCAAGAGCTTAAGTATTTCTCTAGTTGTGGGCCTCCAAGTGGCTGTATAGTACCCTAAGTGGATTTTATGGTTTTTAAGGGTTTTTAGGAGGGTTTTTAGGCTTGCCAGGAACACAGTGCAGGTTTTCTATTATTGCCACCTTGTTTGGATTGGTGGAAGCTCCTCCTTCACACCAATGATGTTTCACTCACCCCTCCAGAACTCCTCCAAAGGGTGCACTCTCCTCTAACCAACCTTGCTCTCCAAGACCTCTACAATTTAACCCTTACTAGTCGGGCACTATTCAGTCTCACCTAGGATTGGGTCTTTTGATGGCCTCCCTGCATTTTCAAGGGCCATGCTTGCATTGTACTATACTACAAGGTCTACACTCTCATTCCCCATGGTTTCATGGTGGTTCCATAATGGGGAATGGAGTTATGCAGCCATTTACACAAACTAGTCCAAAACTGGAACGTAAGGAGCAAATTCACAAAATAATTACGAACACACCTCCTTTACAAATCAAAACCTAATATAAATGCTCAAAATGAAAGTAATTACACCATAGAAGACACTCCACATAATTTTGTATGTAAACCAATCCATTAACTTACTTGGTTGCTTCATTCAAACTGATTGGTAACCAACAAAATAGTCACAATCAAGCTTTCCTTACTTGGGTCGTACAATGCCTGACATCCAACCCATTAACTTAGGGTTTTCAATTACTTATACTACCTTTTCCTCAGTCTGTGTGCCCATATTAGGGTTTTCCATGCTACATTAAGGATTTTGACCTCATGGTGGAAACGTTGTCTTGCAACTTTTGCAACTTTTGAGCAACTTTCCCAATGTTGCTTTTCTTGACTCCTAAACCCACATTGGGCATACCTAAGGACACCACCATGCTATGGGGGACCCCTAAACACCTCAAATGTACACATACCCCCTATTTCCAAGAAATCCTCAATTTTGACTCATGACCCTAAGACCTCAACTAGGACCCCTAACTAGGACCAATGAGCACATGGCTCTTTATTTTATATACAATGGCTTCAAAAGAAGCATAACACCAACAAAACAAAGAAGGAGGAAGAGCTTGGAAGGGTGCTCCTACACCAGATCTGATACTTAATGTTAAGTACAGATGCCAAGCTAACATATACTTCAGTAATATAACCAAAACTACTAAACATGAAAACTCCAAAGCATATAAACATCATAAAACTCATAACACCAGATTTAATGTGGAAACCCAAATAGGGAAAAACCACTATGGGATTTCGGACCCACTAAGAAATATACTCTTCTAGAGTATGCTCGGTTAAAAGCAAATCCTGTTAAAGATTACAAACATATTGCTAGATGTGACCTGGTTAAGGGATTTTCCTTAGATCTATTAGGAACTTCACCTTGTTAGAAGTGACCTTGTTAAAGGATTTCAAACACTCAATCAGAATGTCACCTTGCTAGAGGGTTTTACAAATAAGACTATTAAGTCCACTCGGTTAAGAGATTTTCTGTCACTTCACAAAATAATAGTAATAAAAATCTATCTGCAACTTCACATCTAAAATGCTAAAGCAGATTCTTATTTGCTCAATACAATCTAGACATAGAACTTTATCTTGTCCATCTACTAGGCTCTATACTTTGTTATTCAAATAGGTCTTCAAGCTTATGTGCTTGGTAATCACTATGTAGCATCCATGTGCATACACTTGCCTACATCCATTGTTTATCAACAATTCCTTATTGTCATGCCCAAAATTTAGGGCAAGAACGAGAATTTTTTTTTTTTTTTTTAAAACACAACTTAAACCATTAAATTAGGAAATATGGAATGCACTAACAAGTATGGCTTATTTATGTGTGAGTTAACTCTAACCACTACTTTAGTAATAAATATAGTTTAAAACAAATGTAGAAAACTAAAGTATTTAATTTATGAATTTATCGATTTCAGTCATTACCTAAATTAAAACGATTAATTGATGAAGATAGAATTAATCTCCCATAACCAATATCTATTTGGAGAAACTAATTAATTTAATTCTAGCATATAGTCTATGAATGACTTAACAATAATAAAGACGTTTTTTAACCAAATTCGGCTAAAAGGTCAAATAATTCATTTAAAATATAATTTCCTATAGAGTGAAAATAATTCCCGTAACCAAAATAATCTTATCCTATTTATTATTTAGTTTCTAAAAGATAATCTTCAAGTATTTTTAAATTCTAAACATATATATATATATATATATATATATATATATATATTTATATATATATATATATATATATTTAAATAACCCATATGTTTATAAAAACATATATAAAGTGTAGAGCACCTAATTAATTTATTAATCTAAAATTTGCCTTTAAGCAACATTATTATTAAATGTATAATTTAAAATAAACATCACCATGTATGTTATTTTATAAAAATTCTTTAATATATATATATATATATATATATTCCCTTACAAATATTATTACAATATACCCAACTTAGTTAATAATAGCTTAACTCTCTCTCTCTCTCTCCATATATATATATATATATATATATATATATATATATATTTCCATATCAAAAATTACCATGAGAACCCTAATTCTTTATTTATTATAAAGCATACCCCCTCATTCCTTTCCTTTTTAATTCTTTAAAATCTTTCCATTTTTTTTTCCTTTCTTTTACCCTAGCCCTAATCGACTAGGGTTTTATTTTCTTGTGATTGTATGCTTGCATTATGCAGGGGCGAAAAGGAGCGACGACCATGGCAACGACGGAGGAGGGTTTCATGTTACAAGTCACGGCGGAGGAGAATGGTGGGGGCTCCCCGCAGGGCGGCTACTGTCGAGCCTGCGGATCTCAGGGATGTGGCCCATAGCCCAGCAGTGCTGCTGCTATGGGGCACCACCCACAAAGGGGGGGCCGAAGCCTTCCCCACTGTGGGTTACGGCCCACAGTAGCGACTGTAGCTGCCACTGGAGGGTCGCCGCCCAAAGTGCAAGGGGGGGGCCGAGTCGAGTCCCCCAAAATTTAAGTTTAATTTTTTTTCGTAAGTTTTAATTATAATATAATATATATATATATATATTATATTTATATATATATTTATATTATATAATTGGTATATTTTAAGGATGAAAACAATAAACATATGTTTATATGTATATAAATTTATTCCTATAAGTTTATTTTTGTTGCATAATAAATCTCGGTCAACCTTTTTTTTTTCTTTTTTTGTTTTAAATATATAAATTATCATAAATCGGATATAGACTATCTCTTTTAATTTATTTCCTTTCATTAATTTCCTAGTTGCTAAAGGAAATAATTTGGCTATATAAATATAGATTTCCTTTCTGTAGAATAAAAAAATAAAGAAATTTATAGCATTAGATATATTTAGAAACAACATCTTTAGAATTCATTTATTTCCATTAAATCTGATTAACCATAGAATTTATTTCTGAAATAAACAAATGACAGAGTTTGAAAATTCTACAACAACTATTTACATGACAAATTTTAGATTAAAAAAAATACAACAACTAGATAAATCTATAATCTATTAATTTAAAACCTTAGAGATGGCTATAAAATCTTTGATTTTATTTTTTGCAAATAATATAAAATCGCAAATAAAATAAAGACACAGATTTAAATAAGATAACTTTTACATTTCCATGTGCAGATCTAAATGCTTTTATTTTCAGCCTCCTACATGCATGCAATCTAATTCATTTCTTTTCAAATATTTTTGATTTTAAATGTAAAAAGGGAATGAATACATTTCTTTCTTATCATCACATCCCATACACCACAAATATTTATTTCAAAACTTTTAGGAACTAAAATCAGAAATAATCGTTTTCTTTTCTGCATTATAACTTAAATGACTATTACAAAACTTTAAAATCTTATCTCCAAGATACTCTTGTCACTTTACAAATAGGTCTCTCATTTCAAATAAATGAGGAAAAATACTAAATACATATCCAAATATTTTTCTGCAACAACCATTTCCAGCCACATCTACTTGTCCTGCTATTTTCTTCTAACAATCTGCAATTACAATCAAAGAGATGACCATGGAGTGCTCACCTCCCAGCCTAGGCTAAATAGTAGCCACCCCCGAGCTGGGAGAGCCAAGCCCTAGATAGGTAACACACATGCAAACACAAAGACAACAAAAAACACAATCTCAAACACAATCCCAACCCAGGCTACACTGCACCACATATTTGTGATGTCTTTTCAAGGGTGGTAGTGGACCAAGTACCCTGAGGAGACTGCAAGTATGGTAAAACATAAAGCCACCTCATGGAAAACCAAAACATATAGGCACCTCATGGCAAACCAAATACATCAAGTATAACAACCCCACATTTCTTATGCCCCCCAAGGCATTCATGCCTTATTTCCCTCCTTATGACCCCCAAATGCATAAACGAGCCATGCAGCAAGGGTCACATAAAATCCCTTGTGATCACTCTCATAACGAGAGCCTCACACTCGAGGGCTATTACTTCTACCACCCACAAGACCATCTTGTCTCCCAAGAGTAGGAGGTCTTGATTACTCCCAAACACATACATTGCATAAGCTCCAAACACCAAATAAATTTCCAAGAAATACATGCAAGAAAACTAGTCTTTTACACAAGCATTTCTTTCAAAACAACATGCAATAAGCAAAACGTTACAAGAAAGGTAGAACCAACCTTAAACTGTCCAAAGGTATGGTAGTTTTTTTGAGGATGAGCAGCCCAATTCCACAAAGTCTTTTCTTTCTACACTTAGCCAAATTCTAAATCCCAAAACTATTTTTTTTTCTTTTCAAAATTCTTTTGTCTCCAAAAATGGAGAGTGGGTGATTATCCCCAAAATCTATCTTTCTTGCTTAAGAAGACACTAGTGTGTTCTCTCAAGTTTCTAATACTGAAAAGGAAAGTAAGGTAAAATGGGATAGGGAACTTTCATTCAAAAAGGAAGGTGAACAACTTAGCTCAAGCCTTCTAATTTTAATTTTCGTACAACTTAGAAAAGCCTCTTTTTAGGGTGTTTAAATGGTCACATGCGAGTTGAAACATGCCTAAAATTACTCCTAACCCTCTGGTATACCTTATGGGCTTTAAGAAACCCTAATAAACTACCCCTAGGAGTCCATTTAACCCTTTTTAAACCCCTCTGAAGTTAATTTTCGGGTCAAACCTAAGTAGACTACCCCAAAGATTCTCTACCTAAGGAAATTATGGAATCACATTAAATTTAATTGCAAAATCTATAGTTAAAAAATTCCCTCCAAGAGTCAAATTTAAAAACTCAAACATAAATCAACATGTGTCAAGTGACACAAAGAAAATACTTTTACAAAATTGCACATGGAATCTTGTCTCTTTTTGGATTTAAATAAATCAAATAAATAACATTTAACACACATGCATCATTTACTATTATGAATAAAATACAACACAAGTGGGGTGTTGTCTCTCCAAATAGACAAACCTTGGTTTTACGAACATACATAGGTCTAGGTTTGGTTCTCCATAATATTTCCATGGTCACATTGATATCTTTTCCTGCGCCACTCAAATACACATTAGTAATTTCCAATAACCTCATATAATATTAAACACATGAATTAGAATAGACATCAAACACTTCACATACAATTTACCTTTGAACAATTCAATATATCTCATATCCAAATAAATCCACATAAGTAATTATCATAATTCTCATAATTTTGATCCACACATAAAACATACATCCTAAATCTATCTTCATAGTAAAGTCCTACAATTCCAATAATGACATACATCATCTCCATTTTATCCTATTCTAGAATCATATAGAGTTCTATATCATAAAGCATACAAATGAAGCATCAACATACATCAATGTTATCCAAATCATGGAATCATATAAGTTCTAAATCTAGATATAGCTGACATACGTTAGATCAAGATTATCCAATCAGTGGATCTTTAGGATTTCAAATTCATAACACATCCAAATGTACACCACAAGGTGAAATAATTCTATAACTTGGTTCAATTACTTTTCTCACCATTCTATCTGTCTAACACAGTCCATTCTATTGAATTATAGAATATTTATTAATAGGGTCCAACATGGTCAACTAGGTAAATCAAAGCTTGTTTTGGGGAAGGCCTTACATCCCCTCCCCTAGAGTTTGATTTACTCCTGGAAGTCACGTGAGTAAAATTACAAAGTAGGGACATAACATTTCCCACAATTTCAATAAGTTACTCAAAATCTTATCTTGCCTACAAGAAAGGTGAATTACCAAAATCAACTTATTATTGTAATTAACTTACTATCTTCACAAGGTTAAATTCTTAGTATTTTTTTTACATTTCCCTTAAATCTTAGGTAGGTGTTTACAAAATTTTGTCTTCCAACAACTTACATTAATGCACCATCCAAACTATATCAATAACACACATCAACTTCCACAATCAAGGTTACACATATTGAATTTCTAGGAGCCCTACCTTGTTTAGAATTTGTTTAAAAGCATGTTTATCCTACTGTATTCTCATCCAAGCATGTTACTTAAGAAAATTGACATCACACTTAACCACAACGAATCTACTTATTCTACATTTGAGGCACCTCATTAGGGTGTTAATACACTATTTGCTAAATCGTTCTAGGTGCATAATTTCTTCCAACTTTCTTAGGTGACAAGGCAAAATCAAATTTAGGTTCTTCAATTCCGCCCTTATATAGGGTAGTTTTCTACCACTAGGGATTAAGATGTTTTTATATTTCTAGGCTCCAAGGTTTAAGTTTTATAGGGAACATTATTCACCATTTCCAAACATTAAGGTACACAACAATCCTCTCCTAAGGGAGTGATGGAAATTATTAATACTTATTTTAGATATCATCCACACAACCATCTCCATACACATGCCAAATTTACCAGTTGACAATCATTACCTTTGCAATTCATTAGGTCTAGGTCACAGTATTGTTATAAATTTTCCTCCTTCAGGTTATTCTCAATTAATTTTATTTAGGAGGATCTTCCTTCCTTTATCTTGATTTGACAAAATATATCCTTTATTACTTCTTTGTGCCTAATTTCACTCCTTGTGGTAACCTCCCTTGACACACTATCAGTGGTTCAATGAACATGATAGATATTACACAAAACACATCACTAGGGCTAGCTATATCAACCATCAAAATGACCACTTCACACTTTAAAAGGTCAAAATAAAAAATTACTTTTACCAAGTCCCTTCAAAAAAAATGAAAAATGCCGGCAATTGAAAGATATTAAAACTAGAAATATGGCAAGTGTCATAGTTCCAATAAAAAGAAACATAAATTTAGTGGTCCTCTCTTCATAAAAAAAATAAAATAAAAGGAAATTTCTAGCCCTAGTGTCACAATATACTTCTCAAAGAAAATCAAAATTAATGTTGAATCAAACTCGAAACAAGATGACCATTCTAGCCATGCTATAGGGAGTAATTGCAGCTCATCACCCAAGATCACACGTCCTGAGTGTGTTAGGAAGTGATTATTAGACTCTTGAGATTTTAGATTCTTTATAGTCCTTTATTGATTTATGAAATAAATTCTTATACACAAGAGATCGCATTCATTTTTATAAATCATGTTCCATTTTAACCTTCACGTGCTTACTATTTCAAGCAACACTTTCTGATATAATCCACTATCTATTCAGGGTTATTAACATCCTTAATTATATTCTAATGGGTGCTTGCACTAAATTTACCATTCTCCGTCTATTCCTCTTGCACTAATCTTTTTGAACACTTAATTATACGCTATCTATGCTTAATTAGAGGTTAAAGCTTAACAAGCTGACCCAACGAAACCTTAGGTCTCGATAAAACTCCTAGGCAATAGGATTAAGAAAATTACTAACATAACAAATACGATAACTCCTATTATCAAGTGGATTGAATAAATTTTAATAAGGCAATAATAATTTCACTCAAAGTCTCTTTCATTATAGTTGCATTTAATACTACTTAATTAGGTCATCTTCTACTAAATAGACATTTATATAGTTACTTGGTTCAATATCAATTATTTTATAAATATCCAGTTTCCTCCATCATGTTGATACATCCTTCCTTAATAACTTAATTTATTATGGCTTCTATTAATTATCTTAATATGCTAAACCTTGATTCAATGTTATGTGGTAGCTCAAGTATCGACACTTTCATGTCTTACACACACGGTTAATAGTTCGGTACAAAATTGACACTTGTTTACTTAGAATCTCTTAGGATTTGAATAATGTAATCATATAATTTTACTAGGGACATCATTTGTTTTCTTAGCACCTAAAGCTAGCTCCTTAAACTTTTACCTCTAACATTCACTTGCCTTCATTAGGTAGGAGCTTGTTGTCAAATTACTCACACTTACAGTTAAGAGCCATTTGGGGTGGAATTATTGTCAAGTAAGATTGATAACGGTTGATAAACATTTCTGCCCACACATTTCAATACATATTTCAAGTAACTTGGAGAGTGGACTTATTCTCTCCTACTTTACTTATGCAACTATGAAATCAAGGGGGTGTGCACTCGAGGAGTGACCAACACCCATCCTTTTTAAATAATATTGGTAAAAAGGGAAGTTATCTTGTTCCATATTACTTATTTATATTTACTTACTAGCCAATTCCGGCATATCATGACCTTCGATCTCTTAAATCTAAATATCCCTTCTTACCATCCTAATATCTTGTTACTCATTTACGGTATAACTTAAAGGTGTCCAATAATTACCAATGTCTTAAGACTCCCATAATTTTCCAAGTTCTCCCTTGGCTAACCACATAATTCAGCTCCTTATCAATGTTCTCATAAAATATTTTATACTGCCAATTAATTCTCATTAAAGCTTTGGTATTATATTTCTGTTATACTATCTTCCCATAAGCCATTTACATCCGCATGTTGCTTCACCCATACTTAATGCTTTCGTATACTTTCACACTAGAGTGCCATAATTTGCAAAACTTCTTCGATTATGCCTAGTAGTTAAATTGTGTTACATATTGTCTTGTACCTAGCGACCAGCCATGATTGGGTTGCCCCTTTCTCCTTAGGTTTTGAATGAATATAAGTTAATCATTTCTAGATTATAAGATTCTAATAATTTTACACCCCTTTCTCTTCAATAGGGATTTTTGTACGATTCCCCAAATCAACTCTACTCTCTCTTCCATTATTTACTTTCTCCAAGATTATCTTCCCATAAAGGGACTAGTTGATGTTTTACTTGCTTCTTTCCCCAATTACATAACCACGGATGAACTTAGGGTTTATTGCAAATACGTGTTTTCACCCAAGAAGTTCATGCCTCCTTTCTCCTTATTTATATCACCTATAGTATTACTAGGGTTTTCTGATCACGGAGATTGCCAATCATCACTTTAATTCTAACCTTTAGGGTTATCCTACTCTAGCTTCACTGCATTACTACAAAAATTGTCTAACAAATGCTCTTAATAAGAACTCTAGCATGACCACATTCTTAAGGTGCCTAGTCATTAGGATAGGTCAATGCTTCTATCTGAGATTTGCAAGAGCTCCTTATAACTCTTCTTCATTTATGTCTGCTATGGCGGCCTTGATTTTTTTAACCATCATAATTTCACATAGCTTAAAATTTTAATTTGATCTATCTCGATTCTTATCTATCTTGTTTATGGTGCCTTCATCTGAGGTCTAACTATCTTGCTTGACTTTCCATGTTAAGTACATATCTCGATGGATGGCATTCTATTAGTTACCATCAAAAGTATTTTAGTGAAGAATTAACACCTCATCCTTGATTTTATTAGGGCAATTATTGCGTTTTAGGTTCCAATTGAATGGTAACCCCATAAGTAATAAAGAACTAAATTTCATTAATAAACACCGAAATTACTTCATATGAATAAATAGTTGAAAATTTCACAGCCTTTGGGGTTTTATTACACAATAAACCTTATGACTAATAAGTTTAAATTTCTGGGCTCTTAGTGACCCTTGGAACCCCTTGAGTTAATATTTGTTGATCTATTGATTTAAAAGAATTTTCACTTATGTTTCACTTTGTTATATCACAAGTTTCCACCTAGGTGTTATACTTCAAGCCATAGTTTGGTTTCAACTAATTTATGAATGTAGCCCATGTTCACTAGTGTATGAACCTAGGGCTCTGATACCAAAATGCAATGCCCAAAATTTAGGGCAAGAACGGGAAATTTTTTTTTCTAAAAACACAACTTAAAACATTAAATTAGCAAATATGGAATGCACTAACAAGTATGGCTTATTTATGTGTGAGTTAACTCTAACCACTACTCGAGTAATAAATATAATTTAAAACAAATGCGGAAAACTAAAGTATTTAATTTATGAATTCATCGATTTCAGTCATTACCTAAATTAAAATGATTAATTGACGAAGATAGAATTAATCTCCCATAACCAATATCTGTTTGGAGAAACTAATTAATTTAATTCTAGCATATAGTCTATGAATGACTTAACAATAATAAAGACGCATTTTAACCAAATTCGGCTATAAAGGGTCAAATAATTCATTTAAAATATAATTTCCTATAGAGTGAAAATAATTCCCATAACCAAAATAATCTTATCCTATTTATTATTTAGTTTCTAAAAGATAATCTTCAAGTATTTTTAAATTCTAAACATATAATTTTATTTTTTTAAAATAACCCATATGTTTATAAAAACATATATAAAGTGTAGAGCACCTAATTAAATAATTAATCTAAAATTTGCCTTTAAGCAACATTATTATTAAATGTATAATTTAAAATAAACATCACTATGTATGTTATTTTATAAAAATTCTTTAATATATATATAATTTGTTTATATATATATATTTTCCCTTACAAATATTATTACAATATACCCAACTTAGTTAATAATAACTTAACTCTCTCTCTCTCTCCACACACACACACACACACACACACACACACACACACACACACACACACACACACACACACACACACACACACACACACACACACACACACACACACATATATATATATATATATATAATTTATATATATAATTTTCCATATCAAGAATTACCATGAAAGCCCTAATTCTTTTTTTATTATTAAACATACCCCCTCATTGCTTTCCTTTTTAATTCTTTAAAATCTTTCCATTTTTTTTTTCCTTTTTTTTACCCTAGTCCTAATAGGCTAGGGTTTTATTTTCTTGTGGTTGTATGCTTGCATTATGCAGGGGCGAAGAGGAGCGACGACCATGCCAACGATGGAGGAGGGTTTTATGTTATAGGTCACGGCGGAGGAGAACAGTGGGGGCTCCTCGCAGGGCGGCTACTGCCGAGCTTGCATGTCTCAACCCATAGTGGTGGCCTTGGCCGCTGCTGTGGAATGCGGCCCGCAGGCTGATAGCGCCACTGTTGTGGGGCGATGCCCACAGAGGGGGGGCCGAAGCCTTCCCCATTATGGGTTGCGGCCCACAGTAGTGTCTATGGCCATCGTTGGAGGGTCGCCGCCCATGGTGTAGGGGGGGGACCGAGTCCCCCAAAATTTAAGTTTAATTTTTTTTTTTTTTTTTAAATTTCGTTTAATTAATTTTTTTTTTGTAAGTTTTAATTATAATATAATATATAGATATATAAATATATATATATATATATATATCATATTTATATATATATTTATATTATATAATAGGTATATTCTAAGGATGAAAACAATAAACATATGTTTATATGTATATAAATTTATTCGTATAAATTTTTTTTTGTTGCATAATAAATCTAGGTCAACCTCTCTTTTTTTTTTTAAATAAATAAATTATCATAAATCAGAGATATACTATCTCTTTTAATTTATTTCCTTTCATTAATTTCCTAGTTGCTAAAGGAAATAATTTGGCTATCTAAATATAGATTTCCTTTCTGTAGAATAAAAAAATAAAGAAATTTACAGCATTAGATATATTTAGAAACAACATCTTTAGAATTTATTTATTTCCATTAAATTTGATTAACTGTAGAATTTATTTCTGAAATAAACAAATGACAGAGTTTGAAAATTCTACAGCAACTATTTACATGACAAATTTTAAATAAAAAAAATACAGCAACTAGATAAATCTATAATCTATTAATTTAAAACCTTAGAGATGGCTATAAAATCTTTGATTTTATTTTCTTCAAATAATATAAAATCGCAAATAAAATAAAGACACAGATTTAAATAAGATAGCTTTTACATTTCCATGTGCAGATCTAAATGCTTTTATTTTTAGCCTCTTGCATGCATGCAATCTAATTCATTTCTTTTCAAATATTTTTTATTTTAAATGTAAAAAGGGAATGAATACATTTCTTTCTTATCATCACATCCTATACACCACAAATATTTATTTGAAAACTTTTCGGAACTAAAATCAGAAATAATCGTTTTCTTTTCTACATTATAACTTAAATGACTATTACAAAACTTTAAAATCTTATCTCCAAGATACTCTTGTCACTTTACAAATAGGTCTCTCATTTCAAATAAATGAGGAAAAATACTAAATACATATCCAAATATTTTTCTGCAACAACCATTTCCAGCCACATCTACTTGTCCTGCTATTTTCTTCTAACAATCTGCAATTACAATCAAAGAGATGACCATGGAGTGCTCACCTCCCAGCCTAGGCTAAATAGTAGCCACCCCCGAGCTGGGAGAGCCAAGCCCTAGATAGGTAACACACATGCAAACACAAAGACAACAAAAAACACAATCTCAAACACAATCCCAACCCAGGCTACACTGCACCACATATTTGTGATGTCTTTTCAAGGGTGGTAGTGGACCAAGTACCCTGAGGAGACTGCAAGTATGGTAAAACATATAGCCACCTCATGGAAAACCGAAACATATAGCCACCTCATGGCAAACCAAATACATCAAGTATAACAACCCCACATTTCTTATGCCCCCCAAGGCATTCATGCCTTATTTCCCTCCTTATGACCCCCAAATGCATAAACGAGCCATGTAGCAAGGGTCACATAAAATCCCTTGTGATCACTCTCATAACGAGAGCCTCACACTCGAGGGCTATTACTTCTACCACCCACAAGACCATCTTGTCTCCCAAGAGTAGGAGGTCTTGATTACTCCCAAACACATACATTGCATAAGCTCCAAACATCAAATAAATTTCCAAGAAATACATGCAAGAAAACTAGTCTTTTACACAAGCATTTCTTTCAAAACAACATGCAATAAGCAAAACGTTACAAGAAAGGTAGAACCAACCTTAAACTGTCCAAAGGTATGGTAGTTTTTTTGAGGATGAGCAGCCCAATTCCACAAAGTCTTTTCTTTCTACACTTAGCCAAATCCTAAATCCCAAAACTATTTTTTTTTCTTTTCAAAATTCTTTTGTCTCCAAAAATGGAGAGTGGGTGATTATCCCCAAAATCTATCTTTCTTGCTTAAGAAGACACTAGTGTGTTCTCTCAAGTTTCTAACACTGAAAAGGAAAGTAAGGTAAAATGGGAAAGGGAACTTTCATTCAGAAAGAAAGGTTAACAACTTAGCTCAAGCCTTCTAATTTCAATTTTCGCACAACTTAGAAAAGCCACTTTTTAGGGTGTCTAAATGGTCACATGCGAGTTGAAACATGTCTAAAATTACTCCTAACTCTTAGGTATACCTTATGGGCTTTAGGAAACCCTAATAAACTACCCCTAGGAGTCCATTTAACCCTTTTTAAACCCCTCTGAAGTTAATTTTTGGGTCAAACCTAAGTTGACTACCCCAAAGATTCTCTACCTAAGGCAATTATGGAATCACATTAAATTTAATTGCAAAAGCTATAGTTAAACAATTCCCTCCAAGAGACAAATTTAAAAACTCAAACATAAATCAACACATGTGTCAAGTGACACAAAGAAAATACTTTTACAAAATTGCACATGAAATCTTGTCTCTTGTTGGATTTAAATAAATAAAATAAATAACATTTAACACACATGCATCATTTACTATTACGAATAAAATACGACACAAATGGGGTGTTGTCTCTCCAAATAGACAAACCCTAGTTTTACGAACATACATAGGTCTAGGTTTGGTTCTCCATAGTATTTCCATAGTGACATGGATATCTTTTCCTACGCCACTCAAATACACATTAGTAATTTCCAATAACCTTGTATAATATTAAACACATGAATTAGAATACACATCAAACACTTCACATACAATTTCCATTTGAACAATTCAATATATCTCATATCCAAATAAATCCACATAAGCAATTATCATAATTCTCATAATTTTGATCCACACATAAAACATACATCCTAAATCTATCTTCATAGTAAAGTCCTGCAATTCTAGTAATGACATACATCATCTGCAATTTATCCTATTCTAGAATCATATAGAGTTCTATATCATAAAGCATATAAATGAAGTATCAACATACATCAATGTTATCCAAATCATGGAATCTATAAGTTCTAAATCTAGATATAGCTGACATGCGTTAGATCAAGATTATCCAATCAGTGGATCTTTAGGATTTCAAATTCATAACACATCCAAATGTACACCACAAGGTGAAATAATTCTATAACTTGGTTCAATTACATTTCTCACTAATCTATCTGTCTAACACAGTCCATTCTATTGAATTATATAGCATTTATTAATAGGGACCAACATGGTCAACTAAGTAAATCAAAGCTTGCTTTGGGGAAGGCCTTACACTTATTTATAAACAATTTGCCAACCACTTAATCTCCTTGATCACATTTCCCATGATCAATCATAGCCATTAGATCTCCAATCTTGACTAGGTTCAATGTATCATTCGATCTGAAAAATGTTTTACCCCACCTTGGAGCTTGCATACATTTCTTGAAACTTGTGCTAGGGTATTGCAGTTCAATGTGAGCTGTACATCTTCCTGTCGATTTTCCTTTACAATAGATTCTTTAACAAATTTCATGCATGACATACCAATCATTTAATCAGTTCCAGCTCATCAACTTTCTTCATTAAATAATGCTTTTATTCATTCAATGCATTTTGTTACTACTCGGTTACAACTCAGTAAATACTAAACTTAACTCGATAGACATTCTACCTTCATTAACTGATAGTGATAACCTTAGGGTTTACCGACTAGGTTCCTTAGGGTTTACCAACTAGGTTCTTTGCTCGGTAACATAGTATAGTAGTAACCTTACAATTAACAACATATGTAGGTTATCAAAACAATCTAAACATCATGATCTCATCATTTTCTAACTCGATAATAGTTGCCCATTGAATAACTTATTCCTCCCCTTATTCATCACATTCTGTTTGTGTCTTTTACCGACATCTTTATACTCATTAAATCATACTTCTTAAGATATGGCAACATCATACTGAATTAAAAAATCAATTTCTTGACATCAATGACAAAATAATAATATTAAGACAGTAAACATCCTTGATCAGTTATATCCATAATCATCAACAACCTTCTCAATATCCTTCCTTATTGAAACGCCAACAATCTCCCCTTGTCTGTTATAATGCCAACAATCTCCCCCTTTGCCATTGATGGCAAAACCAATTAATTTGACTTAACTGATTCGGATTGCTGTGAGATTTTGAAATGCTGAAATGCTCTCCCCCTATCATCAGTCTTTTCCCCCATACATTATTCTTCTCCTCTTTTTTTAGTCTTCTCCCCCTTTGACAACAATCATAAAAATTAAAGAACTAAAACATAATTTCTTCCTCTATGAAGTGATTTCCTGCTGTTATGTGTCAACTTAGACTTGGTCAGAGCATTTTGTCTTCAATTCCTGTTCCATGTTATTGTTTCCTGCACACCTTTAGAAAATGTCCTAAAGTCTATAAATCAACATCAACTCCTAAAAGATATTCTGTAGAGTCATCAAATTGATGCGTTCACCGAACTCGGTCAGTGAATGGAAGATAGGGGTAGGACCCCTAACTTACTTCTGAGATACTCAAAAGTGTCCCTTGGTAGTGGCTTGGTAAAGATATCTTCTATTTGTTCCTTTGTGTTAACATACTCCAACACCACTTTCTTCTCTTGAGCTTCTTCTCTAAGATAATAATATTTGATAGAGATGTGCTTTGTCTTAGAGTGCATAATAGGATTCTTTGAAATGTTAATGGCACTAGTATTGTCACAGAATATAGTTATTGGCTCGATAACTTTTTCATTTATACCTTCCAACAATTGTTTGATCCATGCTATATTTTCACAATTCAATGCTGTAGCAACATATTCAGCTTCTGTTGTTGATTGTGAAACACATCCTTGTTTCTTTCTAAGCCAACTCACTAGTCTTTCTCCTAAAAAGAAAGCTCCTCCACTTGTGCTTTTTCTGTCATCAATGTTGCCTGCCCAATCAGCATCAGTATGAACTTTTAAATCAAAGTCATTTCCTTTCTGATATACTAAGCCATAATCCTCAGTGCCTTTCAAGTATCTGAAAATTGTCTTGATTGTTGTCATATGTGTTTCCTTAGGATCTGTAGAGAATCTTGCAAATATACCTACTGCATGTGCTATGTCTGGGCTGCTGTGAACAACATATTGTAGCTTTCCAATCATGGATCGGTAAAGTGTCTCATCAATAGATGTAGATTCATCATTCTTTGATAATTTACAATTGGTAGTCATAGGATTACTTACTGGTTTTGAATCTTCCATTCCAAATTTCTTCAAGATTTCCTTTATGTACTTGGATTGAGTAATGAAAATCTCATCTTTGATTTGCAATATTTGTAAACCTATAAAATACTTTATCTCACCGATTAATGACATCTCAAATTCTTTGCTCGTTTCATTTCCAAAATTATTGCATAGAGAGTCATTTCCACAAAATATAATGTCATCAACAAATATGGCTGAGATCAATATTCCATTTTCTGATAGTTTTGATACTTAATATAAGTATAGATCCAATAGCCAACAAGATGAGAGGGGGGGGGGTGAATCATACAAACTTAATCATCCATAAAAACATCAGATTCAACCTCGGTAGCATATATTTCAGTAATATAACCAAAACTATTAAACATGCAAAGTCAAAAGCATATGAACAATATAAACCTCATAACACCAGATTTAATGTGGAAATGCAAATAGGAAAAAACCACTGTGGGATTTCAGACCCACTAAGAAATATACTCTTCTAGAGTATGCTCGGTTAAAAGAAAATCCTGTTAAATATTACAAACACATTGCTAGATGTGACCAAGTTAAGGGATTTCCCTCATATCTATTAGTATCTTCACTTTGTTAGAAGTGACCTTGTTAAAGGATTTCAAACACTCAATTAGAATGTCACCTTGCTAGAGGGTTTACATATAAGACTGTTAAGTCCACTCGGTTAAGAGATTTTCTGTCACTTTCACAAAATAACAGTAATAAAAATCTATCTGCAACTTCACATCTAAAATGCTAAAGCAGATTCCTATTTGTTCAATACAATCTAGACATAGAGCTAATCTTGTCTATCTGCTGGGCTTCTATACTCTGTTATTCTAACATGTCTTCAAGCTTCTATGCTCGGTAATCACTATATAGCATCCCTATGCATACACTTGCCCACATACATTGTTTATCAATAGTTTCCTATTTATAAACAATTAGATAACCGCTTAATCTCCTTGATCACATTTCCCATGATCAATCATAGCCATTAGATCTTCAATCTTGTCCAGGTTCAATGCATCTTTCGATTTGAAAATGTTTTACCCTGCCTTGGAACTTGCATAATAGTCTTGGAACTTGTGCCAGGGTATTGCGGTTCAATCTAAGCTGTAGATCTTCATGCTGACTTTCCTTTGCCTTAGATTCATTAACAAACTTCTTCCATGGCTTACCAATCATTTAATCTGCTTCATCTCATCATATTCCTTCATTAAATACCGCATGTAAATATTTAATGCATTCTGTTATAGCTCGGTTACAACTCGGTAACAACTCGGTGAATACTAAACTTCACTTGGTAGACATTCCGCCTTCATTAACCGATAACGATAACCTTAGGGTTTACTGACTAGGTTCCTTAGGATTTACCGACTAGGTTCTTTGCTTGATAACATAGTATAGTATTAACCTTTACAATTTACAACATATGTATGATGTTAAAACAATCTAAAGCATCATGATCTCATCATTGTCTGACTCGGTAGTAGTTGCCCATTGAATACCTTATTCATCTCCTTATTCATCATATTCTTTCCTGTGTCTCTTATCAACATTTTTATAATCTTCATATCATACTTCTTAAGATATGGCAACATCATACTGAATTAGAAAATCAATTACTTGACATCAATGACAAAATAATAATATCAAGACAGTAAAACATCTTTAATCAGTTATATCCATAATCATCAACAACCTTCTAAATTTCCTTATGAAATGCCAACAATCTTTCATTATTTGTTATAATGCAATATTGCCAACAATCTCCCCCTTTGGCATTGATGGCAAAACCAATTGATTTGACCTTAAAAGATTCAGATTGCTGTGATTCTACAATGTTGAAATGGTCTCCCCCATACATTAGACTTCTCCTATTTTCTACAGTCTTCACCCTTGATAGGTCTTCTCACAGACTTCTCCCTCTATGTAGGTCTTCACTTCATTATAGTAGTTTTCTCCCCCTTTGTAGGTCTTCTCCCCCTTTAACAACAATGCCAAAAAGCTAAGAACTAAAACATAATTTATTTCTGTAAGAAGTGATTTCCTATTGTTGTGTATCAACCGAGTCTCGGTCAGAGAATTTGTCTTCAATTCCTTTTCCCTATAATATTTATTGTATTAATTCCAGTACACTTTTAGAAAACATCCTAAAGTGTATAACTCAGCATCAACTCCCAAAAGATATTCAATACAGTCATTGGATTGATGCTTTCACTGAACTCGGTCAGTGAGTGGAAGATAGGGGTAGGACCCCTAACTTACTTCTGAGATATTCAAAAGTGTCCTTTGGTAGTGGCTTGATGAAGATATATTTTATTTTCTCCTTTGTGCTAACATATTCCAACACCACTTTCTTCTCTTGAGCTTCTTCTCTAAGATAATGATATTTGATAGATATGTGCTTTATCTTAGAGTGCATAACAGGATTCTTTGAAATATTAATGGCACTAGTATTGTCACAGAATATAGTTACTGACTCGGTAACTTTCTCATTTATACCTTCCAATAGTTGTTTGATACATGCAATGTTTGTACAATTCAATGCTGCAACAATGTATTCAGCTTCTTTTGTTGACTGTGAAACACATCCTTGTTTCTTACTAAGCCAACTCACTAGTCTTTCTCCTAAAAAGAAAGCTCCTCCACTTGTTCTTTTTCTATCATCAATGTTGGCTGCCCAATCAGCATTAGTATAAACTTTTAAGTCAAAATCATTTCCTTTCTGATATACTAAGCCATAATCCTCTGTGCCTTTCAAGTATCTAAAAATTCTTTTGATTGCTGTCATGTGTGTTTCCTTAGGATCTGCAGAGAATCTTGCAACTATACCTACTGCATGTGCTATGTTTGGTCTATTGTGAACAACATATTGTAGTTTTCCAATCATGGATCGGTAGAGTGTCTCATCAATAGGTGCAGATTCATCATTCTTTGATAATTTATAGTTGGTAGTCATAGGAGTACTTACTGGTTTTGAATCATCCATTCCAAATTTCTTCAAGATTTCCTTTATGTA
Source organism: Cryptomeria japonica (assembly GCF_030272615.1). Classification (NCBI taxonomy): domain Eukaryota; kingdom Viridiplantae; phylum Streptophyta; class Pinopsida; order Cupressales; family Cupressaceae; genus Cryptomeria; species Cryptomeria japonica. Next base: position 549,492,596 of record NC_081411.1, on the reverse strand, counting down.
CTTGGATTGAGTAATGAAAATCTCATTTTTCAATTGCAGTATCTGTAATCCTATAAAATACTTTATCTCACTGATTAATGATATCTCAAATTCTTTGCTCATTTCATTCCCAAAGTTCTTGCATAAAGAGTCATTTCCACAAAATATAATATCATCAACAAATATGGCTGAGATCAGTATTCCATTTTCATCATTCTTCATGTACATGTTGTTGTTCTCACTTGTCCTTATAAAACCAATCTTAATCAAATAAGAGTGCAATCTTTCATACCATGCTCTTGGTGTTTGTTTCAAACCATATAAAGCTTTGTTCAATTTACATACCTGATCTTTATTATTGTCTTCAACAAATCCTTCAGGTTGTTCAATGAAAACTTCTTCTTCTAATATTCCATTCAGAAATGCAGATTTGACATCCATTTGATATACCTTGAAATTTTTGAAAGTAGCATATGCCAACAATGTTCTTACTCCTTCAAGTATAGCCACAGGTGCAAAAGTCTCACCATAGTCAATTCCTTCTTCTTGTGCATAACCTTTGCAAACTAGTCTTGCTATATTTTGAATGACCTCACCTTTTTCATTCAGCTTGTTTCTGAAAATCCACTTTGTACCAATTACATTTTTGTCCTTCGGTCTTGGGACCAGTGTCCATGTGTCATTCTTCTTGATTTGATCAATCTCTTCTGTCATAGCATTTATCCAATCTTCACTGTTGAATGCCTCTTTCACTATTCTCGGTTCAAATTCAGATATCAGACATGTGTTATGTCTCAGTTTGTTCCTTGTCATTACTAGATCATCCTTATCTCCTATAATCTAACTTGATGCATGATGTCTTCTGACATACTTGGCTAATATAGGCTGGGTAGGCTCTGTATGATCTTCTTCATCACTCGGTAACTAGATATTCTCTTCATTTTCTTCTGCAGTTCTCTTGGTAAGACTTCTCGGTTGAAGATAGACAAATTCATCATAATCTTCTGGTTCTTTGGAGTTTCCTTCATCATTTCTTTCTATAAATTCATTAATTTTCACATTTGCACTTTCTACTATTTTGTTAGATGATTTGATCAGACATTTAAATGCTTTGCTTTTAGAAGAATAACCTAGAAATGTTCCTTCTTCTCTTTTCTGGTCAAACTTTCCATTTCTATTATCTTTGTGTACATAGCATCTACTTCCAAAGATTTTGAAGTACCTTACATTAGGTTTCTTGTCATACTAGATTTCATATGGTATCTTCAAAGTTCCTTTCTTCTGTTGTACTCGGTTCAAGGTGTAAACTGCTGTGCTTATTGCTTCTCTCCAAAATGTTTGTGGCACTTTCTTTTCAATCATTAGGGTTCTGGAACAATCCACAATAAATTTATTTCTCCTCTCAGCTATCCCATTTTGTTGTGGATTTCTTGGTGCAGAGACTTGTCTTTTTATACCATGATCATTGTAGAATAAGTTGAACTCATCAGATGTGAAATCTCCTCCTCTATCTGATCTAAGACATTTCAGTTGTCTTCCTATTTCATTTTTAACTCTTGCCTTGTACCATTTAAACATTTGAAAAGCTTCTGATTTTTCTTTTAAAAACATTACTAACATCATCCTTCAGTAATCATCCACAAATAATATGAAATATTTATCACCATAATATCTTTCAACTTTCATACGACCACAAAGATTAGTGTGCACAAGATCTAAAATTCCCTTAGAAGTGTAGGACTTACTTGTAAAGCTTGATCTTTTCATTTTACCCATCTGGCATCCTCGACACATAGAACTCTGAGGTTTCTCAAGACTCAGTAGACCTCTTACTTGGTGCTTCTTGCTTATTTTGATCAGATTATCAAAATTTACAAGACAAAACCTTTTACGCCATAACTAGGTATCATCTATCTTTGCATATAGACACTTGTTCCAAGTTAAGTCAAGGTGAAATGTGTTACCTTTTGTTTGTGTCCCGGTAGCAACTAACTTTCCATGCTTGTCATGAACTTTGACAATTCCTTTCTGAAATTCTATTTGATAACCTATATTGTTTAGCTATGCTACACTCAGCAAATTTTATTTCAATCCTTCAACCCAATAAATATCATTGCATCTTGCATTGTCAAGAAGTTTTATAGATCCTTTACCTTTTACCGGACATGGTGCATCATTACCAAATCTTACACAGCCTCCATCATAATCTTCTAACATTAAAAACTTGTATTTATCACCTATCATATGATGTGAGCATCCACTATCTATGATCCAAGAATCATTAGTATTTATGTGAGATATTAGGGATTTTTCTTCATACCTTTCTTCATTTGATCCATGTTTGATAGCCACATAAACTAATTCCTCTGTATCAGTTTCATCTAATTTATCATCATTGGATTCCTCATAAGCTATTAAGCATGACTTTCTATCTCTTCTTCTGAAGTCTCGGTGTCCTTTGTAATGATTATCTTTATGTCTATCATCTCCGTAATCTCTCTTTTTAGTAGATTCTTTGTTAGGACAATTAGAAGCCATATGTCCTATCTTATCACAATTGAAACATTTCAAAGGTAGTTGTCCTTTATACATACCTTTGCCTCTCGGTAACCTTCTGGCTAATAGTGCTTCAAACTCTTCTTGCTTTCTGATTTCCTCATACAGTTTGTGTACTTCTTCCATGGTCTTGCGAAATCTTTCACTTGCTCCACTATGATCCCCTTTAGTATACTTATTCTATTATTGTAATCATCAGATTCACCAATATGAAAAGAACTAAATGCAGATTCAACTTTATTTACCGATGACCCACTGTTATCAAAATTACTTAACTCAAATGCGTGTAGCTTACCAATAGTAGCATCTAAAGAAACTGGCATATTGGGTATAGACCTCAATTCATTGATTGCAGAGACTCGGATTACATAAGCTGGTAGAAGGGTTCTTAACAACTTACTTGTTATATCCTCTTCTTCAATAGTTCCACCTGCTCCTTTGATTTGATTGACAATCTCCTTTAGTCTTGTACTGTACTGAGTTATGTTCTTACCTTCATTCATCCTCATAGATTCAAGTTGTCCTCTTAGACTATCCACTTTTGCTCTTTGAACATGTTCATCTCCACCATACACAGATATGAGCTTGTCCCACATTTCCTTTGCATCATTGTAGCCTTCTAGATCATTAAACTTTGAGTCGATCAATGTAGATTTTATTTCAATCATTGCTTGGATAAGTTCTTGCTTTGCCTTTATCTCTTCCATTGTCAATGGATAGGTGCTCAGAGAAATAAAATCATTCTCCAGATAATATACAACATATTCTCCAACTCCTGATAGGTGTAGCTTCATCCTTTTCTACCATGGAGAGAAACATGACTTGTTCAGCTTCGGTGCATCCCTCTTATACATCTTTGGATCTTTGTCTCAAGTACCTTTAAAATTTTCTTTTGGAGTCCAAAGCTCTTATACCAATTTATAGATCTGATACTTAATGTTAAGTACAGATGCCAAGCTAATAAGATGAGAGGGGGGGGTGAATCATACAACCTTAATCTTCCATAAAAACAACAGATTCAACCTCGGTAACATATACTTCAGTAATATAACCAAAACTGCTAAACATGAAAACTCAAAAGCATATAAACATCATAAAACTCATAACGCCAGATTTAATGTGGAAACCCAAATAGGGAAAAACAACTGTGGGATTTTGGACCCACTAAGAAATATACTCTTCTAGAGTATGCTTGGTTAAAAGCAAATCCTTTTAAAGATTACAAACACATTGCTAGATGTGACCCGGTTAAGTGATTTCCCTCAGATCTGTTAGGATCTTCACCTTGTTAGAAGTGACCTTGTTAAAGGATTTCAAACACTCAATCAGAATGTCACCTTGCTAGAGGGTTTTACAAATAAGACTGTTAAGTCCACTCGGTTAAGAGATTTTCTGTCACTTCACAGAATAACAGTAATAAAAATCTATCTGCAACTTCACATCTAAAATGCTAAAGTAGATTCTTATTTGCTCAATACAATCTAGACATAGAGCTTTATCTTGTCCATCTGTTGTGCTCTATACTTTGTTATTCAAATAGGTCTTCAAGCTTCTGTGCTCGGTAATGACTATGTAGCATCCTTGTGCATACACTTGCCCGCATCCATTGTTTATCAATAGTTCCTTATTTATAAACAATTTGCCAACCGCTTAATCTCCTTGATCACATTTCCCATGTTCAATCATAGCCATAAGATCTTCAATCTTGACTAGGTTCAATGTATCCTTCGATCTAAAAAACATTTTACCCCACCTTGGAACTTGCATACATTTCTTGGAACTTGTGCTAGGGTATTGCGGTTCAATTTGAGTTGTAGATCTTCCTATCGATTTTCCTTTACCATAGATTCTTTAACAAACTTCATGCATGGCGTACCAATCATTTAATCAGTTCCAGCTCATCAGCTTTCTTCATTAAATAATGCTTTTATTCATTCAATGCATTCTGTTACTACTCGGTTACAACTCGGTAAATACTAAACTTCACTCGGCAGACATTTTGCCTTCATTAACCGATAGCGATAACCTTAGGGTTTATCAACTAGGTTCTTTGCTCGGTAGCATAGTATAGTATTAACCTTACAATTAACAACATATGTAGGATATCAAAACAATCTAAACACCATGATCTCATCATTGTCTAACTCGGTAATAGTTGCCCATTGAATAACTTATTCCTCCCCTTATTCATCACATTTTGTCTGTGTCTTTTACCGACATCTTTATACTCATCAAATCATACTTCTTAAGATATGGCAACATCATACTAAATTAGAAAATCAATTTCTTGACATCAATGACAAAATAATAATATTAAGACAGTAAACATCCTTGATTAGTTATATCCATAATCATCAACAACCTTCTCAATATCCTTATTGAAATGCCAACAATCTCCCCTTGTCTGTTATAATGCCAACAATGGATGAATCCTTAATTATGGTTATTGTAGACATATAAATTTGACCACTTTCTTAATAAATATTTAATATTTATTTTAACCCCATTCTTCCTATTAATTAAATATTATTTAATTAATTTCTTTGTTTTCACCTATTTGATTAAATGAATTACTCAATTTATCTAATTAAATTCATCTAAATCTTTTCTAGCCTTTTATTAAATAAACCACTTTATTTAATTAATTCCCCTTTCTTCCTTTTAAATTAAATTTACATTTAAATCCCCCCACTTGTATTTATGCAAGTTGCATCTATTTTGGTTGAAATAAAACATTTTATTTTAATTGAAATTCTTTTCCCTCATCCACTTGCATTTTCCTATATCTCCCATGTGCCTCCTAAACCCCTTCTATATTCTTCTAACCACTTCCAATTTAGCTTAATTCATCTTCTAATCATTGTGTAAAGCGGAAAAATCGCGATCGAACCCTAGTTGCTCTCCCCTCTTCCAACTCCAAGGAGAGAGAAGGGAGGTTCGCTAGGATTCGATGGTTTTCACTTAGGGGGGAGACTTTACATTCAAAAGAGGGGTTGAAACCCACAAGATCCAGTCCCACGCAATGCAAGATTGGATGCTAAACGAGTTTCAAGGGTTAAGACAGCAAGGCTACCCTCTTTTGTAAAGAATGTGCATAGAAGAATTGAGCTAGGAATGCATAGAAAGTGACAAAGATTTGCTTATAAACTGAGATAGGAATACAGTATGAAGCTGCGGACCTGGAATTAGCAATAAAATGTCGATACGGCGCTGTCCTGCAAATTTGAGCAAAAGTTGTCGGGACGATGGCGCCCGATGCCACGGTCCTCCAAAAAATCCGCGAAACGAAGGGGGATCTGTTCGTCTCTGCACAAGGATTCCAGATCTTCAATCTCAGCCGCGTACCTGCAACCTACACACAGAAAAGCGAAGACGATTGAGGGGTTAGGGATTAGGGGTTTGCCTTTAGGTCAAACCCCGGTTTTGGAATTAACCAAGAAATGAGCAAGAGCTGTAAATGTAAATGACTGTAAAACAAGTACTAATACCTTGTTCTAAGGATGTTTGTATCCTTATGTGCGAAGGTTTAGATGTTGTATGTTGTATGTTGTAGTAGTATGTGATCTCCTCTTCAATGGTTGAATCCTTGTCTTGAATGCAACACTTAGCCTTGAATGGAGACTTAGAAGGAATGCTTGAATGCTTGAATGCTTGAGTATAGTTTCCACGCCTTTTTCATCATGTATGTGTTATCTCAAATGAGAGAGAAAAATGTAGTTTATATACTTGTCAATTAGGGCTAACAGACTGATTTTCCCGACCTTAGGCCGACTAGGAAAGTTAATTTCCAAATTGCAAACAAAAAGACCCGAGACCCCTTAGGAGACCGGGCCCAAAATAGGACCCAGGGACCAGGGCGCTGGGCGCCCTGGTCCTGAGGGACCAGGGTGCTGGGCGCTCTGGTCCCACCTCCCAGGACAGCAGGGTGCAAGGAGGTTCAGGCCAGGGTACTTGAAAAATGCAGTTTTTGGTGTCGTGAGCAAGTTTCAGGGTCTCCATTCAGGTTGCGTGTTGTGTCGCCATCGTGAAGACCGAAATGCAGTCGAAATTGCAAGTGTCGCAATTTTAGGACGCTACACATTGTCACATTCCTAAGAAAAATGAAGTCACTTCTCAAAAACCTCCAAAGTCTTCAATAACCATTTAAGGCTTTATGTCTTCAAAGGGTTAACCTCTAAAGTCTTCCAAACTAGTAATTGTTCTTACATAACTAGTTATGGTCAACTCACCTTTGACCTTTGGTTAGAGACTTTCCTCTAACTTAAGCATCATTTTGACTCAAGGGTCTCATCAAGCACTTACGGCTTTGACCATAGTTATCCATTTAACCCTTGCACGAGAGTTTACCCCTTAGGTAAAAGCTTTATCCAATGGATAACCCTAACCTAACCTTAACCCTTACCTCCTAAGGTAAGCTTCATGTCTTCTCAAGCATTTAATGCCTCTTTCATCTCCTCTCAAGCAACCTCTTGTTGACAATTGTCACCATTTCATTGGTAAAAATTGTAAACATGGATTGATTAACTTTCAATCCTAGCCCTTCTTAAAATTATTCAATCTTAACCATCCATTTCCTATTTTCCCTATAAATAGATCTCTCATTCTTCATTTTTCATATATCCAAGTTTCATGCATCTACATTATAGTCTAATTTACTAAGCATTTTAGCTTCTCTTTGTTAAAATATCATCATAAACATTTAAAATCATTTCATTTTCATATCAATAGTATATCCATGCTAGTATATCATGATTAGGATAATTTAGAAATATCTTTATCGTATCACTATCTTCATACGAGCTTCATCATCATAAGTTTTAACACATCATATAGATCTTAGAATGCATTCATGCATATAGATCACAATATCACTCATTCTTGGAGTTGTCATTCCTAAGTCATTTGCTCAATGATCTGGGAGCAAAATATTGGCTTTAGGGATCCTATGAGATAGAGAATAATGGGATGCCCCTTGGGAAGTTAAACTAGTTCAAATTAGTTTATATACTTGCACGAAGAGTCTCATTGGTATGTAGGTCATTTGATCTCAATTTATTCATTTTGATCACTGCATTTTCTTGTTTATAATTACCATTGACAAATTAAAGAAGATTGACAATGAAATTGAAAATCTTCAACAATGGATGAGTCAATAATACCTGGAAAGAGGCAAGCAATCTCATTTATTGAAGGATTAAAAAGATTGGTGCAAAGTGATAAAATTGGTGTTGATTTGTTGTGTGGCCTTGCTCATATTGTTGACACTAATATCATGCCTATAAAAAGTTGTGTCATAGTCCTTAGTTACACTTAAACCACTAGTCAAGTCAATCATTCCATTCCTATGCCTACATCCTTACTTGGTGTGCCTACATTTACATCTTCTATCATGACTACTTTCACACAAATTTTTAATCCTACAAATGTTAGTAAAGGGGGAAACCTTGTTAATAAAATATCTTATATACCTCCTTCAGCGAGTCTTCAATTTTTATCTCAATCATCTCCCATACCCACCTATCATAGTGTTCCAACTCCTTATTCCCAACCTCCCCCTACATACAACAATGTTACTCCTCCATCACAATCCAATATGTCAGATTTAAATCCATCCACTGAAGCAACCATCAATAACTAAGTCCAAACTGTCTCATCCATGCAACAATAGTTGGCTTCCATTACCCAATCCAAGTTTAGTGTGCCCACATTTGATGTAGCAAGCCCATTAGCTAATGACATTGTCTATGTTGTACCTCCTAAACATATGGAAGTCCCACAAATGAAGCTGTAAAATGGAAAAAAATGATCTTGATGTAGGAGAATCCATGGTTCTTGGCAATCTTGCATCAACCAAAAACATTTCTTTCCAGTTTGTTTTCTGTTTTGCAGTTTCAACATTCTTTTTGCATTTTCTAGAATTTTCTCATCAGACCTTGTGGAGTAGGATTTTGCTTAAGAACATGATCATCTTCCTTTTTCCTAAACTGTGGAACATTTGGATAATTTTTTAGTAAGTTATTGCTTCCAAATTCTGAGACAATTTTTTTACTTAAAACACCAGAACCGCTTGGACCTATTGGTGAATCTTGTGAATCATTTTCATAGCTTGTAGGTTCCCAATTAATTGATTCCAATGTTCCTTGGTGTGTGTCCGACCTTCCCTCTAATCCGCACTTCATCCTTGGATTTTCTAGAGGAATCTCTTTGGTGGAGGTCAACCTGGTGGTTTTACATGTTTAATCTTGTTCTTCGGCATTTGACCCTCTTGGGCTAACTTGGATCCCTCTTAACCATATAAATAAATGTAATTAAGCATCATAATTCATCAGAGAGGATATAGAAGACATAACTTAAGATTTAGAGGCCCAAAGTTGACCGATTTTGTAATTGTGCATGTATGTAGCAGGCCAGTGAGCCGAATCTTGTATCCCGGATGTTACCGGTTATTTGTAATCAATTTTCATGATCTAATTCATTTAGTTTTACATTTCCTCCATCATATCCTCTTGTTTTCATTGTGTTTACTCTTGTTGCCCAGTCCAAATTGATCTCTTTTAGATCACTCCTAACTAGTGACTAGCTTAATCATCATAAGTTTTAGCACATCATATAGATCTTAGATTGCATTCATGCATATAGATCACAATATCACTTGTTCTTGGAGTTGTCATTCCTAAGTCATTTGCACAATGATCTGAGAGAAAAACATTGGATTTAGGAATCTTGTGAGATAGAGAACAATGGGACACCCCTTGGGAATTAAACTAGTTCAAATTAGTTTATATACTTGCACCAAGAGTCTCATTGGTATGTAGATCATTTGATCTCGATTTATTCATTTTGATCGCAACCTTTTCCTATGTACATTTTTGGTGCCCACCATGGGACACGTTCCCAAAAATAACATCATTTTGTGTGCAGGTAGAAGACAACAATCACATCAGAATCGCAAACTAGTGCGTCCGAGATTTTCTTTAGCACATCTGTGGTGAAGTTTAGTGCATACATGGCACTATTTAGTGCATAGAGAGCATAACTTAGCACATCCTGCTATCTTTCTAGTGCATACCCCTTTCTTCTTGTTCAAACACATGGGACCACTGTTTTAGCACATTCAGGCATCATAATAGCATGTAGGTTCATTGTTTTAGCGCTTTTGCACCATACTTTAGCGCAGTTGTGTGAAAGTTTAGCACATAGCTCTGACAGAGAGAAAATTTATAATAGAGTTAGAAAGATTCTAGGCTTGTGAAGCCCACCATCAGGATTTAATTTTGACTAATTGTGTGCAAGTTCTAACATTTTTCAGTGCAGGAAAAGGAGGAGTTAATTAGTTTTATTTACTTTCTTTTATAAGTTGGTAAAAAGAACTCACTTTTCTTAATGCAAAGGCTTAAAATGAATTTCACCTTTCTTTTGGATGCTTAAAAAGAACTTCATCATTTTTTTGGGTGTCTAAAATAGACTTCATCTTTCTTTCTTTCATAATTAAAAAGGAGAACAAAATCAAATCTTTCCTTTTATGCAAGATAGGATCATCTTTCTTTGGGCTCTAAAAGAAACAAAACAAAATTTCCCATTTCTGCAAAGGGTTAAAATTGAACATCATTTTCTTTTGGTGTTGATTAAAATCAACCTCATTTTTCATTTGGTAATTTAAAAAGAAACTTCACTTCATTTAAAAAGAGATTTCAAGATTACAAAACCATTGTTATTCATTAGACGAAATTACTTTGGTTGACCAAGATTTCTTTAAGTTCAAAGATCTTGCTATTTTCACACATTTCTATATCCGGATAAAAAGATCATCATATCTTCTTGGAGAAACATCTCCATCTAGCTTAGACAATTTTTGTAATGAAGGTTTAAAAAGAATCCTTGTCTTTTTTGTTTGTGAGGTGATAGGTATATGCTCTCACCTTCAATAGGTGATCAAAAAGCCAGAACCATCTCTTTTATGCTTTCTTTTAGTTTCATGCCTTAACACCTTTAGAAGGCATGCCCTCCCAAGTTTCCCTTAGGGCGTCATTAAGGCCAGTGAGAGGGGAATGAACTTAGTGGGAAATGACTTTATTGTCAAGTATTCCAACCCACTATAATCAAATGTGGAGGCTGATGAAAATCCCCTCCAACAGTTTTGATTAGTGATTAATCTTCCCCCAGTATCTTTAAGATACGTAAAGCCTTTGTTCTAAAGGTTGGGAAGCCTCCCAAGGGAGTTTATCACTGAAGACCAAATAGAAGCTTGATTAAAAACCATATAAGTAGAAGCTTTGAGCCAAGTCAGTTACCAAACATTGGAAATATCATAGTGCAAGGGTGGGGAAGAATCTGCTCCCAAGATCAATCACCATATATCTCCCAAGATAACTACCTAATTGTGAAGCAATTCACTTTGGGTTAATTTATGGACAAAGGCAAAAAAATGGGCACCCCTTAGGGGGTGACAAGGTTGTTTGAGACTAGTGGGCTATGATATTGTTAATGACCTTTGAATAAAGAGTCTATCTAAGATGTCTTCTTTGTAATCCAAACTAGTGAAAACATCAAGGATTTGAAAACATCCTTAAAAGAACACACACTATTTGTTTAGCATAGACAAATTGTTATCACTTCTATCTATTGTATTTTCAAATCATTTTATTAGAAAATCATCCATAAAAGCACAAAAATCATTTCTCAACATCTCAGTGAAATCATCAAAACAAAGTTATTAGGACAATTAGCGCATAGGAGAAACATCCTAGCGCATCTCAACCATCTGATAGCGCATTCCAACTAATAGTTAGCACTTCCATCACTCACATTAGCGCATGATCAGTATCATACTAGTAAGAATTCAGATAACACTTGCCAACATCACTGTAGTGCATGGGAGCATCATCCTAACACATCTGAAACATATTATAGCGCATTTGTACCGAACATTAGCACCTCAAAGGGACATATTAGCGCATAACTAATTCAATAATTATGTTATCAAACAATATAAAATAGTGCATTTGAGAGGTAGCATAGCATATCTGGAATATTCTGTAGCACTTTGGGGGGATCCTTTAGAGCATAAGATCTCTGTTTTAGTGCATGATTAAAACTATTGAAAAACAAAGAGCAAACCAGTCACCTTGTGAAATTTTCATCAACAGTTTCGGATACCCTTTTAGGTCCTCTGACAAATCCAACAATAAAATTTCAAAAAAAGATCATAAGTGAGAAATTTCTAAATCCAGCTAAGCACCCTTAGAAAGAGATATCAAATCTTCAACTATCTTAAGATCATATTTCATCCAAAAAAATTGAGGAGTATCAAAAATAGTGATCAAAGGTTCCACCATCCAATGAATCTTATCAAACCAATACCTAGTTAGGTTCTCAAGTTGTCAAATTAAGTTTCTAGATCATAAAACTTGACTCATATCATTTGGCACACTTTGTCATAGAAGCAAATCAAACTAAAATTCTACTTGACAAGTAAAATTGAGTTTCCAAAATGAAGTATCCATATCCAACATACAACATCAACATTGATCATTTGTGTATGACCACTCCCCCTATTTTGAGAAGAAGAAGTCTTCATCAAAAGACTAAGTTGAAGAAGAGACAACCTAGTTCTAAGTCACTTATCTAGAGAAGTAAATTTCTCTATATCAACTATCAACTCTTTAAATTACATCGCACATTCTTGCATCATATGCAGTTGTATATCCAAGGAAAAACCAACGAATTTGACAAAAAGCTTTGAGAAGTAGGGCTTACGTTCAGAAAGAAACATTCAACCAACACCTTAATAAGGGAGGAAGGATTAATCTCACCTTGTTTCCAAAGTTTCTTATCACTTACAATGAAGCTCAACCTGAGCCATCAACTCCACCAAGAATCCCAATAGAAGAGGAATAATTCACTACTATAGAGATATACTAATGCCCGCTATCACTTGATCTTAGAAAAACAAAAAGAAGGAATCACAACCAGAATCAAGCATGAGTCATATACTATCCAACCCTTTTGATGAATATGCAAATATGGGAGAAACAGAGATCATCGAAGAGATTCTCCAAGAATGTCAAGAGAATGCGACTTTCCAAAAACTCATAGAAAGACTTATAGAAGTAGATAAGAAAAAATATCTACTCATGCTAACTAGAAAAGGAGTCAATATTCCTGAGGATTTTGACACAAAAAACTTAAGCAATACGGATGCGAGAACTTCAAGAACAAGGGTGAGAAACTATGATTACAATCAAGAACAACTGGGAGAAGAGGAAACATACGTAATCAATATCACACCCATGAACAAGATAACACTAACAAACAAGACAATACCTACAATCAGGACAATTGTAATGAATGAGGAGAAGCTCCCCATCGAAGGACAAATGAACCCCTAGCTGCTCTTACACAACAACTCCAAACACTTCAAAGACAAATCCAGGACATGCAACAAGGAACCATGATAAGATACTCATTAGGAGACATTTGTCCTTATCCTTTTGATACGAGATTGAACATGGTACCATTTCCCCCAAATTTAGATATACCAAAGTATGACAAATACGATGGTAAGAGTGATCCCCGTGATAACGTTTGGGAATTTTGTACTATGAGCCTCGAGTTTTCTCACAATGACACATACTTAATGATATTATTCCCAAGAAGTTTGGAAGGGCAAACAATGGAGTGGTTGTCAAAACTCACACCTCCCATTAGATCATTTGATGAGCTGGTAAATAAATTCATAACACAATACTCCTATAATATCCAACACGCAATCACCATGTTTGACGTATGCAATACGAAGAAAAAGAACAATGGAACATTCATGGTGTTTCTACAATGATGGAGGCACATGGTCGCAAGATATCAATGAGATGTACCTGAAAAGGAAAAGATGGAAATCTTCATAGACAATATAAATAGTGAAATGAGTTATCATCTCAAACTACAATTCATACCATCTTTTGCAAAATTAATAGAAAATGGTATCCCAGTAAAGGAATCTTCTATCAAGAAAGGAACCTTGAAGTTCTTTAAAGAAGGTGTTAGTTCATTAAACAATAACACCTTTAACAATCAAAACAATAACAACAACTTAGACAAGTCCATATTTTGGACAAGAAACAAGAACTTTGTTAATGATGGGGTAGTCAATGCCAACAATGTAAAGTCTAAACAACTCATGTTGACTTTATCAAGCAACCCACCATCAAATAATGATCAAAGGAGTGTTAATCAAGGAACTAACACTTATCAATGAAATACCAACCAAGGAGCTTCAATGTCAAACAACAACAAGAATCACCAAGGCAAGAACAACAACAATCAGGGGTACAATACAAATCAAAGAGGCAATGCTAATAATTTCTCGTATCGATGAATATACACACCATTAGGACAAACCTTGGATTCAACATTTTGAGAACCATTGGCAAATAAGATCATCACATTTTGAGCCACAAGCAACTTTGAACCCCAAATCAAATGACCATGGTGGAATGACTCACATTATTGTGATTATCATTGAAATGAAGGGCATAGCACAAATGATTGCATGTTTCTTAAGAAAATATTTCAAGACATGATAGACAAGGGGGACTTAATGGTCGATGGTCATAAAACCAATGGTGACCATGAATCTTTCAAAAATCCTCTTCCTAATTACGACAAGGGAGGAGCATCAATGTCAAACAACACCAAAGGAGCTCGTATTAATCACATATATGAAAAACACCATCAATCACATATTAGCATATGACAATCAAGTGAATGTCATATAAATCAAAGACAAACAAGAACATGCGTCGATAAATGTTACAACAAAAAAACAAAAAATGGTCTTGAAGGGGAACACATCATCATCAACAACTCTCCCCAAAACTCAATATAACTTGGTCGACCAACTACGGAGAACACCCGCTCAGATATCTATACTTGAGTTGCTCAAAATTTCACCAAAATACAAGGATATCTTGGAGTAAGATCTTGTTGAAATAACTATTCCAAATGATCTGGATATTAATCAATTCCAAGCCATGGTGGCCCATATGACAGTGCCACATAACATATCTTTTTCTAAACATGATGATGTCCACTTGAATCATCCGCATAACACTCCACTACATATTGAGGTCTTAGTCTATAAAGATCAGGTAAAAAGAGTATTAATAGATGGAGGAGCTGGTCTCAATATATGTACTCTAAATCTATTTGTGGATTGGGCTTCTTTGAGCAGGATATTAATCCCAAAAAGAAAATCACTATCAAAGCCTATGATGATGAAGAAAGATCATCTGAAGGAACTGTGATACTACCCATTCAGGTAGGGCCTGTATAAAGAGACACCATGTGCCAAGTCTTGGACATAGACTTGACATACAATATACTATTAGGTCATCCATGGATCCATGAAATGCAAGTGGTACCTTCCACGTACCATCAATGTATCAAGTTCCCCTACAATGGATAGGAAATTTCAATATCTGCAGATACTAACCCTTTTCAGCACTACAATGCTATGGGGGCAACTCAAAATAGCTCAGTTCCACACAACAGGGATGCTCAAGCTTCCTCATCATCTAACCATCAAGAATAACTCAAGTCCCTATCCGTGAACTTCAAGCAAAAGATGAAAATAAAGGACCAAGGCATGGGGGAGTACTCTTTTGAACCCTTGTTGCCAACTTCATCAAGGTCTTATGGACAACCTTCCACATCAAGACATCAGGTAGCACAACCCATCATAAAGTTTGATGGTAAGTTTATCCAAATGGGCACACTAGCTGAAGAATCAGAAGATAAAGACATCCTTAGCTGGCTCTACATGGATGAGGAAGAAATCAGAGCTTCTACCCTAGAAGTAGTCATACCAGTAGAATAGTATGGCAATGGGTTCTTGATCATGCAACGAATAGGATACAAAGGAAAAGGACCTATTGGCAAGCCTCAAGAAGGCAATATATAACCCATACAACCTCATTGACCATTTGCAAAAGACAAAACATGACTTGGGTATGGCCAACATTTTCCACCTGTGCAAAAGAGAGCTCATCATCAAAAGCCTCAATGGAAAGAAAAGAAAAAAACATAACAAAGATTCATGGAAAGAAGCACTGAACCAAGCAACAGAAAAGACAAGGATGGAGAAAAAGCATGAAGAAGATGAGAAACGACAAGAAGAACTCATTGTTAAAAGGGAGGAAGCTTCTTATAAGAAAGTGCATCATGTACAAGAACTTGATCAAACCAAGGCTGAGCCACAACCTAAGGAAATTGCTACTCAGAAAGGAAACAGTGTATGAAAAATTCAAAAAGTACAAGCAAGCACCAATCCTGAATCAGAACAAGCTACTAAGCTTGTGTCAATTATCAGTGATCTTTTCTCACCATACAATATACCTGTCAGATTCAACGAGGTAACCTAGGACAGTGATTCTGAAACTGATTCCAATGAGTATGAGTGAGATAGATGTTTTGATATTACTGAAGATATTGAGGTGGATATAATCCACATATACACACCCATTTCTCATGAGGGACAAGGCTCAAGATCGCGACCATCTGAATTTGGACCACAACGTATCTAGGCTAGTGAAAATGAGCAACAACAATATAGAAAGGCAATGTCGAGGAGAGTACTATCGAAAACCTTAAAAGTATCATAGACCTCACCACTATTCTAAACAACTATGATGATGTCTCCATCATGACACTTACAGTAGTTGATCTTAACCCGCCAAATGACTCCCTACCACTCATATATCCTAATCTCATAGACTGGGAAGAACCCAAACATCATGATATACCAATATTCCCAAGCGATGAATCAATTGTCCAATACCTATGCCTAGTTAACCCATAAACATGCTTCACCAGTGAACAACATAACAATATCTACAATCAGGGGAGTGCCAAGTTTCTCAGTTCCAAAATATGAAATAAAAGATGAATCTAATGGTGAAAACCATTTAATGGTAGTATTAGATCGCAAAAACAAAAAACTAAAAATAAAGGACGTATGTGAAGGTGAAAACCTTTTTGAGGCACCTAAAGATGGGAGGCTTGACACTCTTCCTAAACATTACCAAGAAAGGTCACTAATCTTTATTGAGCCAACTCAATCAATAAATATCAGCATTGAAGTAGCAGTCAAAACCATACATCTGGCAGAATCACTCACAAAAAAAGAACAACCAGATTTTGTCAAATTCTTCAAGGAGAAGCAAATCAATTTTGCTTGGTCTTATGTTGACATGCCAGGAGTGGATCCAAATATAATCATGCATCACTTTTCTATTTCTCCTAGAGATAAACCTATCAAACAAAAATTAAGAAAGATGAATCCACATGTGGCATTATTAGTCAAAGAAGATGTGAAGAAGTTATTAGATGGATTCATCTGACCTATAGACTATGTCGAATGGATCTCAAATATTGTACCAGTTTCCAAACTAGATAAAAGCATAAGGATTTGCACAGACTTTAGAGACCTAAATAAGGCATGCTCGAAGGATGACATTCATTTGCCAAGCATTGCTACTATTGTTGATCTAACA
Organism: Cryptomeria japonica; assembly: GCF_030272615.1. Classification (NCBI taxonomy): domain Eukaryota; kingdom Viridiplantae; phylum Streptophyta; class Pinopsida; order Cupressales; family Cupressaceae; genus Cryptomeria; species Cryptomeria japonica. The sequence goes on along the minus strand of NC_081411.1, from coordinate 549,475,512 downwards.
ATAGGACACACAATGCTATCTCTCATGTATTGCTTCTTTAGCTATAACCAAATCAAGATAGCTCCAGAGGATCAAGATAAAACTGCATTCACATATCCATGGGGAACATATTGCTAGAATGTCATGCTTTTTGGCTTGAAAAATGCTGGTGCAACTTATCAAAGAGCCATGACAACAATATTCCATGACATGATGCATACTTTGATGGAGGATTATGTAGATTATTTTCTAGCTAAATCATTCACCAAAGCAGAACACTTGGGCATCCTAGATAAAATCTTTCAACGATTAGAGAAATTCAATGTTAGATTAAACACTAAGAAATGTGTCTTTAGGGTCATATCCGACAAACTTTTAGGCTACATTGTATGAGAAAAAAACATTGAAGTAGATCCACCAAAGGTTTAGGCTATCATGGAGATGCCACCTCCTAAATACATTAGCTAGCTATGATCTCTGCAGGGTAGGCTACAATCGATCAGACGATTCATTGCTCAGTTAGCAGATAAATGTCTTTCATTCAATCATTTGCTTCATAAAAATATACCTTTAGATGGGAAGACAAATGTGCAGAATCATTCCACCAGCTCAAACTGTCATGCCCAAAATTTAGGGCAAAAACGGAACGATTTTTTTTTAAAATACAAATTAATTCACAAGTTCGCTCACACGACAAGCGTTAAAGCATTTGCCAAATCTATATTCGAGCTAATTCTGAAACGATCCAAGCATCGATTATTGTTTAATTTTATTTGTGGAATCAAACTGGTCTAATTTTATCTCTACGAGATACCTAGTCATTAAATTTTTATTAAATCAATCACGTTAAAGAAAATAGGAGAGGAAAATTTAATTCAATCTCCAATATGACTATATAGTCTAAACATCCATTTTTTAAATTTTAATGCTCTAATAAAATTAACTAGGGCAATATTAAGCATTTAACACATTAAATACATTTAAAATTATAAGATTAGGCTTTTTCCTAAATTTATATATTTCTCTTTCTTTTTCTTCCTATTAGTAATCATACGAAAGTAATTAAATATTTAATTCTCTATTAAATATTTACTCCAAAATACAACCAGTATATATATATATATATATATATATATATATATATATAAATCCTTTAAAACAATAATAACTTTCCAATATAATAGTCATTATTTCTCCAACCCTAATTAGGGATTTTTATTTTATATAAAATGACTCTAAAACCAAAACAACTAAACTGGTTATTATAATTTATCACCCCAGCCCTACCCGGGCTAGGGTTTACCCCTTTTTTTTTTGAACTCCTATTTTTTACAGGGCCGAGCAACGGCGGCGGCCATTTTTTTTAATGCAGGTTCAAAGAAGGGCGACGGGGAAGGGCGCCACTGTGTGAACGCACAGTGGTGGCACGGTACCACTGTGTGTCCACACAGTGGGAGCCGCTGGCAGCTCTCACCACTGTGTGTCCACATAGTGGCGGCCGTGGCCGACACTGTGTGTCCACACAGTGGGAGCCGAAGCGGCCCACACTGTGTGTTCGCACAGTGGGAGCCGCGTGGCCCACACTGTGTGCACACACAGTGGGTCCGCGAGCAACCAAAAGCCCTCTTTTTTTTTTTAAATATATTTTATATAAATATATATATAAATATATATATATATATATTTATATTTATATAAATTTATAAATATAAAAATTATAAGTGTGAAAATATATATATATATATTTTTCCAATAAGATTTACATGCAAATTTTTAAACAAAAAAAACAAAGGAATAACATTGTGTAAAATCAAATTACATGCGCACATATATATATATATAAAATTTGTAAATAAGCTTAGGCTCTATTTTTTTATTTATTTTAATTGCTGATAAAAAAGAATGAAGTAAATCTATTGCTAAGCTATTTATCAATACTATTTTGAAATACAATTTAGAAATACAATTTAGGAAATACTATTTAGAATTACAATATACTTTCCTATACCTTCATTGATTTCACAATTAATAAAACAACTAATTTATTTACTTGTTAACAGCAATTACAAATCATGATTTTTCTGCAATTAAAATGGAGATAAATTCTCAGCTAAAAAGAAGAACTCAGATTTAAATAAAACTGATTTTTTTTTTTATATTACAAAAGAAGCTTTTGCGTGCAAATCAAAGCAATCCCTTTACTTTTCAAATAGAAATAGAAACATGTCTAGCTTTTTACAACTCTTTCAATATTCTGCAAATATTACAAGATGTTTCTTTATTTAACTACAATATTAAATCACATGTCCTATCTCAAAATTACAACTTGCCTCTCATTCAATGAATGAGGTAAATTTCTACTAACAAATTTAAACAAATAACTGCATATAGATTTAAGTATCTTCAACAATAATCTTCTGCATCTTTCCACTTTTCCTATTCTCTTCTCCTGACTTTCCTGCATAATAAATCATAAAATGACCACGGAGTGCTCACCTCCCAGTCTAGGCTAACTGGTAGCCACCCCCGAGCTCGGAGAACCAATTCCTAGACGGGTAACAAACAGGCAAACACATAGAAGGCAAAATACATACAGATTTTCAGACACACTCCCAACTTGGCTTCACAGCACCACACTTTGGTGGTGCCCTTTTTTTCAAGGGTGGTAGTGGACCAATACCCTGAGGAGAACTACAAGTATGAAATAAACAAGTAGCCACCTCATGGCACAATAAATATATCAAGAATCTCAACCCCTTATTCCTTATGCCCCCCAAAGGCATTCTAGCCTTATATCCCTCCTTATGACTCCCATTGCACAAACAGGCCATGCAGCAAGGGTCACACAAAGATCCCTTGTGATCGCTCTCAAACGAGAGTCTCTCACTCGAGGGTTGTCACTGCTACCACCCACAAGATCCTCTTCTCTCCCAAGAGTAAGAGGTCTTGAGAAAACTCCCAAAACACAACAAGCATAATGCAAGATTTTCAAATGAAATTCTAAAACAAGACATACAAAAACACAAATTTCTTTCACCAAATCAGACACTCAAACACATGCAAGAAAATAACCATTTTAAAGAATGATCAAACCAACCTTAATCTGCCCAATGGTAGTTTTGAATTTGAGGAAGAGCTGCCCAATCCACGAATCTTCTTTCTTCTACCCTTAGTCAATTTTTTTCTATTCCAAAACTATTATTTTCTTTTCAAAATTTCTCTTGTCTCCAAAAATGGAGAGTGGGTGATTACCCTCCAATTCCCAAAAATCTTGCTTAAGAAGCTCATTCTCTGAGTTCTCACAAGTTTCTAAAAACCAAAAAGGAAAGAAAAGCAGAATGCAAAAAGACTCTCATTCCAAAGGAAAAAACTCAATTAGATTTAAACTTCTAATTTTCAATTTTCGCACAACTCAAAAAAGCCAATTTTTAAAGCGTTAAAAAGATCATTAAAAAGTAGAAACTTGCCTAAAATTACCCCTAACCCCTAGGTATACCTTATGGGCTTTAGGAAACCCTATTAAACTACCCCTAGGTGTTCATTTAACCCATTTTAAACCCCTCTGAAGTTTATTTTCGGATCAAACATATGTTGACCACTCCAAAGATTATATTCCCAAAGTATTTATGACAACACATTATATTATTTAAGAAAAACTATAATTAAACACTTTCCCACCAAGAGACAAAATAAAACATTTAAATTTAAATCCACACATGTGTCAAGTGACACAATTAAAACACTTTTACAAAATAAAACATGAAATTGTCTCTTGTGGTTTTTACACATTAACTTTAAATAACACTTAACACTCATGCAGCATATACTGTTACAAATAAAATACAACACAAACGGGGTGTTGTCTCTCCAAATAGACAAACCCTGGCTTACGAACATACATAAGTCTAGGTTTGGTTCTCCGTAATTTTCCATGGTCACATGGTAAATTCCCTGCGCATCTCAATTTACACATTAGTACTTTCAAATATCCACATATAATATAATTCAAAGGAATACAATACACATCATCACTTGCATACAATTTTCATCTACACAGATTAAATACATCTTTTATCAAGCAAAATTCTCATAAACAATTTCATCCCAATTCACATAAACTTAACCATACATCATAGTACTATATTCATAGTAAAGTCCTGCAAATTCAATAATGACAACTATCATTGCAATATCATCTTATCTAACAATCATGTAGTGTTCTATCTCATAAAGCATATAAGTAAAATCATCAAATCATAGCAATGTTATCCAAATCCTGAAATCATGTAAGTTCTAAGTCTCAAAATGCATCAAAATAAAGTATCCATAATAGTCCAAATATAAAATCCACTGAATGTCTGACTGAGTCAAGGTGAGGCCTCACACAAACAATATCTGATGAATCCACCAGTTTTGGTACCACCAATAGCGAGAAATCCATGCATCCTCTATATATCAAAAACATAAGTATCATTGGGGGCATTGCTAGCCCAAGAAGATCCAGCAAGAAAAGAAAGGGCTATTTATTACATCAACAGGATTTTGAACGGATATGAACTCCATTATACATTCATTGAAAAGGCTTGCTTAGTAGTGGTGTTTGCTTCTCAAAAGTTCTGCCACTATATGTTAGCCCACATAATCAAGCTGGTAGAAAAGATCGATCATCTCAAGTATCTACTCAACAAGGCCTCTCTCACAGGAAGATTAGCTAAATGGGTCATGATCCTAAGTGACTTTGATATTTAGTACATAGAATGACTGGCTGTCAAGGACAAGCAATTGCAGATCAACTGGCAGAAGCACCACTACTAAACCAACATCCACTACATGTGGAATTTCCAGATATGGATTTGCTCACTATCACACCCAAGCAATGGACCCTATACTTTGATGGATCCTATAGACAACATGGATTAGGTGCCGACATCCTATTTGTCACTTTAGGGGGGCACACAATTCCAAGATCTTATAGACTAATGTTTCCATGCACCAACAACATTTCTGAATATGAAGCCCTAGTAACTAGAATCAAAGTGGTTGTAGAATAGAGAATCACAAAATTAAGAGTCTATGGGGCTTCTCAATTAGTTATCAACCAGATCAATGATGACTATCAGACAAAAGATGATAAGATAATGCCTTACAAGAGAATGGTGGATGACTTAAAAAATTACTTTGTGCACATCACCTTTGAGCAAATTCCAAGATTGGACAACAGAGCTAGCAATGTAATGGCCACTATCGGCTTGCTTCTAGAAATTCTAGATAATCAGAATTGTTATGAATTCCTAGTGGAGCAATTTTTTTCCCAGCCTATGACAATTCTACATCCCAAGTCATATATGCCCTAACAGGTTCTAATTCCCCTCTATATGCAAAGATATATGACTATCTCAAAAATAATACTCTCCCACCTGACCTATCTCGCAACCAAAAATAAAGATTTATTTGACAAGCCACCTGCTATACCTTAACGACTGACACAATTTACCACTGAGGTCTAGATGGTTCTCTTCTTTGATGCCTCGATCATAATGAATCTGACTCTGCCTTACAGGAGCTTCATAAATTTATTTGCGGTATGCATTCAAGTGGTGCTACTGTCACCAAGAAACTTCTGAGAATGGGATATTACTGGTCGACAATGGAAAGAGAGTCCTATCAATTTGCTAGAAAATGTCCTAAATATCAAATTCATGGTAGCCTCATACATGCACCAGCATAGGAGCTACAACCATTCACCACATCTTGGCCTTTCTATCAATGGGGACTTGATCTAGTGGGAAAGATTCATCCCTCCTTTTCAAACAAACATAAGTTCATTATCACCGCCATAGAGTACTTCACCAAGTGGATCAAAGCAGTCCCAATGACCATCATGACTGGAAGGAAGATCTCATCATTCATTGTCAACTATCTCATTTGCAGATATGGCATTCCCAGTTCCATCATCACAGATAATGAACATCCTTTCAAGAAAAAATATGTGTAAGAGTTATGCGAACAATTCAAAATACAACATCTCTTTTCCACACTATAATACTCGTAGGGAAATGGCCAAGCAGAAGCATCAAACAAAACAATCATGAAAATCCTCAAGAAAACAATGAATGATGTAGGCAAGGATTGGCATGTACAACTAAATCCAACACTTTGGGCCTACAAAATGAGTATCCGCACACCTACAGGGGCTACCCCATATTCATTGGTGTATAGTTCAGAAGCAACTCTGCCTCTTGAGGTAGAAATCCCATCTCTCTGAGTATCTTTGAAGGGCCTCATACCAGATGAGTAATATCGAGTGCACAGGTTGTAGGAACTAGAGCTTCTTGATGAAAAATGACAACATGCCTATGGCCATCTCAAGTTGTATCAACAAAGAATGTGTAGAAGATATAATCACAGTCATCTCAAGGGCTTTCAAAGTTGGTGATCTAGTCCTAAAATAAAATCCCAAAAATCAGCAAGATCGAGAAAAGAAGGGGAAGTTTGAGCGCAATTGGTTAGGACCCTTTGTCATCATATCAACCTATGGATTAGAAGCATATCAATTATCAACTTTAGAAGGGGATGTGCTTGACGAGCCAACCAACAACATCCATCTAAAGAAGTTCTACACTTTAGTCATCCAATGCATAGATCAAGAAAAAAAGAAAAAAAAAAAAGTATCAAAAATCGTCACTATGGTGAAAACCTGGCAAATAAGCACCTTGTGACAAAAAAATTAAAAAATAAAAAAAATGGAAAAAAATGAAAAACAAATCAAAAAGTGCAATAAAAACAAGTGGTGAAAACCTGGAAATAGGCGCAATTTTTGAGAGAACAAGTCCTCCATCTATTGGTACTTGCATCATATCTTTAATCCATCTGATCTCAGCCCATGGCCATCACAGAACACTTATACATGCAACATTATCCCAGACATACTTATAGTAGTCACTGTCCTTGATTATCTAAATGGTTATCCATATCATATCCCACCATGGCTTGGTGATCAATGCATATATCCACATCGACAAGTGTCCATAGCTGGGGGAAACATTCATCTCACTTTAGCATTCAGACAACAAACAAGGATTGCATCATACTAGGGAAACCATTTTCAAAGCTATGTATCGGACTAGAAAACAGGATCATTATCCAACTACAACTTCAAAACACATGCGATGGATGATATATTATGAATTATTATTTGTTTACATTTGACATGAATTTTTGACTATTTGTATCTTGATTTTTGAATCATTAGATGTTTTGAGCTACTCAAGGATGCATTGAGCTAGAGAAGCAATGAAGGATTCTGATATTTTTCTTTGGTTTTTTGTCTAAGAAGCAATCATTCGTATGGTGTAAATTTTTCTTGAGACATGATTAGAAACATATCATTGAAGACATTTCCCATTTTGCACATAAAAATAGTTAACTATTGTCTGTTTTATGCAAGTAACACTCAGGTTGTCTTGGTTCAATTATACCTCGATGCTTGTATCATCTTACAATATCAAAAATCATGTAAGTTATACTTAGGTCATTATGGTTCAATTATACCATGATGCTTGTATTAAATTTCAACATATCAAAATCTCAATGATGACAAAAAGAGCACAATCAAAGTGACTAATAGGAATGACAATGACAAAATTAAAGTGATCATGTTGTTGCATATCATCTTAAAATTGTAGTAAGTTGCATATCATTTTAATTTTGCATACATCTCATATCATTATCATTATCATTTACATCTCATTTTCAAGATACATCTCATATCATTATCATTATCATTTACATCTCATTTTCAAGATACATCTCGTATCATTATAATTATCATTTACATCTCATTTTCAAGATACATCTCACAATCATAACATTCAGATAACATCACATCTTGTATCAAAGTAAACATAGCAATGCATATCACAAACACCTTTTCATCACGAACCATGCATTCACAACATTATATAATAATCAACATTAAGAGAAAAAGAACATCATTATTATCTAAGCATTTAATCATCCTCATAGTATCATCATATGAAATAATGCACATCATATATCAATCATCATCAATAACACATCACATGTGGATCAGAGAAAATCAATGCCATATATCATGTATATCTCACAAAACTATCAAAATGTACAATAGGTATCATGTCTATCAATACAACAAAGTGATCAATACAATACGACGAATATCTCAGGTATGACAATTTCCTAAGGTAGAAGATCTATCAGCATATGTCCTAGCTCTCAGATCTCCACTAGATGGACCATGTCATGTAGACCCCTTAACACCTCTGCTCTCCATCCTCGTATGACTACGTTTGGATCAAGTGGATGCCACTACAGCATAGCTAGGAGCTCTATGATCTCGAGGGACCATATCCTCATACAAACACCTATAATACTCGACCTCCTTGGCTGAGTATTGTATCTCCCTCATTGTGTCCCAGAGCGGAGCACCTATGGTGGCTCTCTCTAACTTGTCAGCAAGGGCCTCTGCTCGGCCCTGATGCTCTACTTTTTCATCTCTCTCTACCTGCAACTACATAATCTATTGTTGCGCTAGCACCTGTGCTTGCAGCTCCTGCACCGAGATGTGTAGCGCCCTAATCTAAGCATCTTGCTAGTAGGTCGGCACCCTGATCTGAATAGGTACTCGTGTCATGGTCCTGGCTGCACCTGTCCCTATCCAAGGTGCTAGTGGAGGTAAAACATCTGGTCTCCTCCTCTAGGAAGATCACCTATCATCCTCCATCCCTCCCATAGAAGCTAACACCACACCTATCCTCACACCCCCACCTGCACCAAGCATGAAACCACCTCTACCACCTCCACCTCTACCATCCCCACCTCTATCACCTTCACCTCTACCATCCCCACCTCCACCACCCCCTCCACCTCCATCTTCTCCCTCCTCTCCCCCATCCTCCTCTCTCCATCTAGGACCCCCTCACCTCTATGACTGCTCCTCTTCATCATCATTAAAATATAGCAATAGCTCTACTAGATCAGATATGCACACCACTGCATGTGCTATGAGGTAAGTTGAGAGCTCCTCTATGATCCTAGTATCCACTACCCTGGCCCCATAACCCCAAATCTATCCTGCTAGGGTCATATAATCATCCATGACTACTCCACTATCTATGGTAGGCCCCACTCCAACACATCCTATCACCGATGAGCATACAAATAGGCTCCCTGTGGTATCCCCTGCTATGTACCATACTATTGATGAACGCGATTGTGCAAAAATCACTCAGTGATAAAGGGTGTCTGCCCAATCAGGTACCTCAACATATATACATAGGGAATCTCTAACCCATCCACGTCCCACACCTTGTAATCCATATAGGGTCTCTAGATGACCGTATCGATGTCATACAAAGCCTTGCGCCAGTGCTCTATTTTTCCTATCTTACGCTAGATAACTACACTTGTATACCTATATGCATATGCATGACCAACTGGTCTATCTCTGTCAACCAACGGCCTCAACATTGGTATATGCTCCTAGGCCCACACCTATAATAAAGTCACCCCAGCTAATAAACTAGTGTATCCCAGATACACTACCTGGTGGAGCTCTTAGTATAGGTGGGCCAACATACAAGACCCCCATGCAAACCTGCATCCCTACATCACCATCTCCTCCAGAGCCAATCCCCATCCAACACCGAGTCCATTTGACTTGCGATTGGGACATAGGAAACCACCAATGAAACCCGCTAATAGTGATTGTAGTGGAGCATAACACAAATCTAAAAACTCCTACCATAGGATCTCATAGTCACTAATGCGATCATCCTAGAAAACATGGTGGATAGCCTATGTGCCACCCTCCTAAATCTTCTCATAGGGTAACAAATCCCCAGCCACAGAAATCCACAGAATCCGATAACAATCCTCTGGTGTAATTGTCATCTTGCTAGTAGCCATATGAAAGGTGTTCGTATCGCTGTGCCACCTCTCTTCCAATGCTATCAGTAACCATCAGTTAATGATATACCAGGGCATGTCTAGTAAGGATGATTAACCACATCTCTATTAGGCTATGAAAAGCATGAGTTAAGTGTCCATGACTTCGGGAATCGCTCCCAAGATTGTAGCACACCAAGCTCTGCCTTCAAATCAACACATCCACCATCAATTATTGATTTAATCAAATCTATCCAAAAGAAAATAATAACTTAAAATGCAAATCATATCAAAAACCCATTAGAAACATATCAGCATCAATCAGTGAATCATATCAGTGCATCATATCGAGTATCATTCAATCAATCAGGACTCATAACTAAATCAGATCCATATGGCAATCAAGACTCATAACAAAATCAGGACCCATATCAAAATCAAGACCCATAACAAAATAATCCATAATGCAATCAAGACTCATAACGAAATCAGATCCATATTGCAATCAAGACTCAATGAAATCAGGACCCATATCAAAATCAACACCCATAATAAAATGATCCATAATGCAATCAATACTCATAATGAAATCAGATCCATATCGCAATCAAGACTCGTAATGAAATTAGGACCCATATCAAAATCAAGACCCATAACAAAATGATCCATAACAAAATCAGATCCATAATGAAAGCATGACCCATATCGAAATCAAGATCTATATCAACTCAAGACCCATATCAAAATAAACCCATAATGAAATCAAGACCCATAATGAAATCTGATCCATATTGACCACTGGACTCATAACAAAATTAGATCCATATTGCCAACATGACTCATATCGAATCAAGATCCATATTGATCATAGACTCATATCGCAATCCAAGAACATATCAGAATCACACATCATAACAAAAAAAGACTCACATCAGATCACACTCCATATTAGACGATCAACGAACCCATATCGACATCTACGCAACCTATCCAATCCATTTAACTCACGATGCATTTTTCAAAACACCTTTTTTCCAACTTTTTACCCTATGTGCTAAATCAAGGCTCCAAAGCGCTAAGCTACCACGTATGCGCTATAAAACATACCTTATGCACTATTTTTCTATCACGCACTACAACACGGCTTCAGTGTACTAGCCTATTTACCCAATGCATTGTTTTACCCTATGTGCTAACTATCATATTGGTCATGCTACCCTATTTACCCTATGCACTAAAGCTATCCTATGCGCTATTTGTCATACCCTTTGTGTTGTTCTATGAACCCTATGTGCTAAAAGAACCCTATGTGCTAACCTACCCCCTAACCATGCTAATATTTGACACTCAGATGCTAAACCTACCTAGGGTTTTCTATGCGCTAAGCTTCATATCATATGTACTAAAAGACCTACCCTACGTGCTAAAACTACAAATTCTGACCGAAAAATTGAAAAACGTGACAAAAAATCAATAAAATTAATTAAAAAACAATAGGGATTTTGGCCACTTACTAGTGGGCCATATGCGGCAGGTCTCCGATATCTTCTGACACACTCAAATTGGTGAGAAGAGTATGGAATCGACATCATGATCAAAGATCCAAATGTCACAATCACAAGAAGACAAGTGTGCAAATGATTTTTCAAAATCACTTTTTACCTTATAATAGGGTAAATCAACAGGTTAATAAGTGGGGCATGTATTTTACTCCCACTTTTTTTTTTTCATTATTAACCTTATCCACATCATTTTTTTCGGGAGATGAATCAATAATGTGCATCCGATGCAGTTGATATTTTTATA